>NC_133373.1:43316958-43405240 GCF_049309525.1 Garra rufa
TTATATTAGAAGTTCAAAAAATAAAAATAAAAAAATATGACACATATTGTGTTTCCCCTACCATAGAAAAGTGCTCTTGGTCCTCCTGGGGCCCCAGGGGCCCTAGTAAGTGATGCAAGGCCCCCGGTTCCACAATTAGCCCCAAATGCAGTCCTGGCATCCACAGCTCCGCAGGGAGATGATGCATTTCTCTCTAAACCCTGGAATGGTGCCATATCTCCGTTTCTCGCTGAATTCAGCACAGAGCTGGCAGTCTGCGTCGATCTGTCTTCGAAGCGTCCGTGTCTGTTAGCCGTTTGTCCCAGCTCTCCACGTGGGCTGTCTCTGTTCTCTGAGCTCTTGTTTCTTAGCAGTGTTTCACAGCAGCGAGGAAACTGTTCGTCCTCCTCATCATCCATCGGCGGAGTCAGCAAAACCGCCCTGAAATATACCACGGACTGTCACTCTGTGCAACTGTATGAGAATTCACATGCTATTCATTCGTTCTGTATTACATAATATCACATGAATTTTTTTGTGTCAGGTGACCAAACACAATGGAGATATTGTTAATGTACTACAACATAAACAAGATCAAACATTTGATTGTATTATTTATTTATTTATTGGATAGCTAATCTGATTGGATGAACAGTTTTGGACATAAACAACTTTATTTTTCTACCCACAATTATATGTTTTTTTTTTAACATTAGTATTCAGCATTGTTTTTCATTGTTCTCTGCAGCTCTCCAGTTCACATCAGTGTAGTTTAACAACACTTGACCTGATACAAGCACTGAATCTCATAGAGAGCTCACCAACATTCACAAAAACAAAAAAACATGGCTGATCTTGATGGGTTTTGGTTTTATTTGGTTTAACAATGAATAATTAAGGTCTGCTAGAGATTGATCAGCTCATAAAGTGCAACTTCTGCCATCAAAGTGCAGCAGAGAGATGACTAAGATAGGCTGGTCACAAACAAAACCGCCAAAACGTCAAATGGCAACATTTCAAAGGAGCCTGACACAAATGAGGGGAAGTTTCAGGCCTGCGCTCAAGGGTTCTGTCTGCCGCCGTTTCCCAGAAAACAATACGAGTCAAATCTGCACCATCATAACAAACAAATCCGTTTATGAAGTGTTCGTGAATAATCTGATCAACTGAGAGTTAGAGCGCAGATTAGTGCAGATGTTTTCAAAGAGAATAGTTTTGTATGATATATGGCAGTTGCAGTGAAATTAGTCAAAATGAAAGACTGCATGAGGTGTTTTCAGACAGTTGGTTGCAGTGCTTGAGTGAGCAGTCATCAGGACAAAATATCATTTAAAAATTACAATTCTATTAATAGAGAGATTATCATATGGACAGATGATCATTAATGAGAATTACACTCTTAATCCCTGCTGAAAAACCAGCCCAAGATGGTTTGCTGGTCTCCCAGCTTGGTTACCCTGGTCTGTAGGCTGGTTTTGGAAGACAAAACCAGCTTGGCCAGGCTAAAAGATAATTGTAGACCATCATAAACCACTCTTATTATTTAACAAACCATTTAGGATGGTTTAAGATGTTGTTTTCAGCATGGAAATTCAAAAGCAAAGCATATACCACCAATGAACACCTTGGTAAAAACAAATAGATAAAGAATCAGGACATCATGAGACTTAATGTGACTGTCAGTTTGTTGTATTTCAGTTTGTAAAGTTCAAATGGGCAACTCAGAATATCACAATGGAGATATTTCAGTGTTTATTCTGTAATTTAACATTTTTGTCCGTTTCTTTCACAGAACATATCACTAAAACTTTGTTTCTTACGAACAAAAACTGAATTACTTCAGTTCTCATATGAATACAGTAAACCACAGAAATCAGAAAATACAGAATAAAACTACAGCAGATAAAACACAGAAGCAAGAGACACTCACCGCCAGTGCTTGAATGTGTGTGTCAGTGCTGTTTTTATTCCGTTTTTTGTGTCAGCGCTCTTTTATTCCGTCTTCACTCTGCTTGTATTTACTAACACGAACTCGCTCCGCTTTCATTCTGCGCCCTCCGCTCGAGTTGTTGGTATTGGGCACGAGCGCGCGGAAAGCCACGCCCCCATCGCGACGTCACATGATATGGTAATCGCTCGAGCGGGAGGCGGGAGTCGGCTTGTTGGTGCCCGAGGGAAAAGGTCAGTTTAGGGTTTGTGTGATGATTCTGTCAGCCTCTTTTTGAGTACAAACGGTGTATTTCAGCAGTTTTAGTAGGTTAATACTGTTAGTTTGTGCCTACGTTGTTTAAAGTAAACGTTTGACTTTAAATAACTTCACTTTGCTTTAAACTAATCAAAATGAGTGAAAAGCTTCCTTTGACAGCCTTAATTAGCATAAGAAACGTTTTTCAACTTTAAAATTACACGCGTTTCATTTTATTACTGCATATTTTTTGTGATTGTTGAGTGATTGATTATTTTTGGAGGAGATTTAGATGTTTGAAATTATATTCTTAAGGAACATTATATCATGATACCCCAATTTTTCTTCAAGCGATCACCAGAGTTTAAATGCTTTAAGGCATTTAGGCACATCTAAATCAATGATTTAAAAAGCATTTTTAGCAAATCCAGATAATTTACCATAGAAATGTTATGTTTTTTTTGGTTTTTTTTATGACTGTTATAGCGCTAGTCGATCTCCATAAAACTTTGCATGTTTGTTTAGAATCACCTGTAGCATATGCTCAGCAGGTTTCGTGAAGTTTTGAGTTTTCCTTTAGGCTTTATAGGATTTTGTGTGAATTTGGACAGGCCCTTTTTCTAAACGACCCTGTTATAGCTTTCCAAAGGGTACATTTTCACATTTTTTTGATAATTATTTACCTAGAGAGTCAAGAGAATTGTACTGCAGTGTTTTTTTTTTCCAGATTGAGCGAAAAAAACTAGGACTAGTTAGCAAAAGTAGGTTTTTTTTACATCTTCTTGATCATTTAACAAACGATTTGATTGACAGCAGTGGTTCTAGAGGTAAAGTTGTACAGAATGAGGATTTGTTTCATATGATATGAATATCGTTGGTATGTGTGAAAAAAAAAAAAAACATAAACTGTAAAAAATATGGACGTAGTGTCCCTGACGTCACCCGAAGGTTTCTAAAGATTATTTTTGAAGCTCATAGTGGAAGGGACAGAAAGGGCAAAATTAGCTATATAGCTATATAGACCAAAACCACTTTTTGTACCAGGCTGTAAACATATTTTTTTCTGCTGTAAAATTGGGCATTTTAACATGGGGAATCTATGGGATTGACTTCCTATTTGGATCCATTCTCTAGCAGCCAGTCGATGAATTGCAGTTTAAGTCACTTCCATGTTGGTTTCAAAAGAGAGAGCGGGAGGTTGCCGCTTGGAAAAAACGCACAGTGTACAACATGCGATGTTGCCCAGTGGCAGATTTATTTTAAATTTCTCAAAGACCTTTGGGGCTGGGAGTCAAACAGGCCCACCGAGTTTAGTTCAGAACAGCTTCCGTTAACCTTATCTAATAGGTGCTCAAACTTTATCGGCCAGTGGCGGCCATGATTTTTTGAGATACGCTTGCCTTTTATATTGATAGGACAAATGGCTGCATAGGTTTAGCCATTTTTATGTTTATTTGTGTCCACTGACCATTTATTTCCATCTTATAGCGCCACCAAGTAGCCAAGCTCCGCAATTTTTGTTCTTTGACCTCAAATTAAGCTCTTACATAAGTGTTCTGAGTCTGGCGAAGATATCCTATTCCGTTCAGGAGTTATATGCATTTTGCTAAAAGTGGCCCTGCCCCTTTCAAAGGTTTTGGTGTCCCTTTGCGACAGTGAGTAGAAAGTTCAACTTTTCTTGATAATTATTGATATTCACTTTACAGAGAATCTTTCTGCACTGTTTTGGTCCCGATCGGGCAAAAAAACCTAGTAATAGTTTGCAAAAGTTGTTTTTTGCCGACGTGAGCCAAGGATTCCAACAACATTAGACATTTAAGCCAGTGACTGACAGTTTAGGAGTTACGAGTACTTTTGTACTTTTGATCGCTGTAGCGCCCCCGTCAGGGCAATTGGGGCGAGCCTTGGTGACACTGTCGGCGGTGTGAGTACTACCATCCCTCCAAGTTTCAAGTCTCTACAACTTATGTTTTGGTCTGCACAATGAGTTTTACGTGGAGATTGCTGATCCGTAGCCATTCTAACAATTAAATTAGGGTTCAGCGCTACGCCATTGAACCCCTAATAACAACTTGCAATAAACGGTAAAACTGTTTGCACTATAATTCAGTGTGTTCATAATTAAGATAATACATTAAAATAACATGGCAAGACACCAATTTGCAATATCAAGTAGCAAAATGAGCTGTTTTGTACATCTAATAATAGCGGAACACAAATGAGACCAGAAGCCTGATGCATAAAATTTACAAAATGGCCGCACCCATTCTTACGGAGAAAAAAAAACAGGTGGATAGTCTTGGAACTTGGAAGATGCAAGATGGCATCCTCCAGTTTGCATACTTCCTTCTATGAAGGAACCCATGTTGTATCCAGCCAGGAGCAAGCATCATTTCATTTTGTTGTCCATGCAAATCCTTAATATTCAAATAAAACAAAAAAGGATTTGCTTTATTGTTTTGTAATGGACCTTGTAATCTGTCAATCTAAAAAGTTATTTTTTCTTTTGGTCAACTTTTTTTAATATTGATTAAATGTGGCAATTAGGACCAATTGATACACATTTCCATTTTTCACATTTTTGTGCATGCACATTTTCAGCTTGAGCCAGTATTCAAGTGCACAGTTCAAGTGCACTTGTTGTAAATGGGCAGTGAGTCACCTGAATATCACAATCTTCCTGTTCTCACTCGCTTGCGATGACATCATCCTTTCTGACAGCCGTCGGGCTCAGCATTCCTGCGCACTCTGTTGCCGTGCTTCTCAACCGCGAGGTTGCGATGGCCAATTTAAATATGAAAAACTGTGCTAGGTAAATCTAAAACAAAATGTGGTGATTGTCATGTAAAGGAAGAGCAGTTTTTTTTGTTTTGTAACAGATTGTTTAATGTACTCAGTACAGGCCAACACGTCGCTGGCAGGGATTTCAGTTTGCTAAAATGTTGGGATGGTTTCAGATGAGGATGAGGTACAGACAAATCACTGACTACAGGAAGAGGATTGAAATAGACTCAAAGTGACTCTGTTTCTACGGTAACTGTGGATGGGGAGGTACGAGAGATGAGAGCGAGGCAAAACAAATGCTGGCGCTGCCTCCGTGGCAACAGCTACATCATTGGTTCTTGTTTCATAGTAAAGACCGGTTTAAAAAAAAAAAAAATCACAAGAGGCCCAGGAGACACCTCCCTCACAACTGCATGTTGCATCAGAAGGATCCTACAAGAGGAAGAGCAAAACACACACAGACACACACACAAACACATCACATGCTCCACTTCACTCCACAGCCCCCCTCCTTCCTCCCCGCTCTCCCGCCAAAACATCTCAGTGAGTAAATCCTGCCTAGAAACCAAACAGCTGACTTCTGCCTCGCTGCCATTGGTGCAGCTCCCTAGCAACGGCGTGTGTTTATTCAGCCAATCAAGCGCTGAGTTCTCAGCACTTTCGACCAATGGCAGGCAGCCCCGGCTTACCCAGACAGTAACAGTGACTTGGTAACTGTCCGGCAGAACAGAACGCAACCGTGATTGGTCAGATCAACGCTGCGTCCTGATTGGCTGCTCATGACGATCTCCCAGTCATTCATATGTTTTTGCAGCTGCCCTGAAGGGATACACCCACAGCAGAAGGTCAACTTTTCTTCATCCTGATTGGCCGAGCAACAACGTGGACTCCTAGTAACAAACCACAATTGCTAAAACAGGGTGTGGTTAGGCTTCTGTCAGTCATCCAAATGCTAGCCAAACATGATGTTGTTGCTGCCGTTCTGCTCTTAGTAAGAAGTATTTAGTATGACAAACAGGCCTTCATTAACACACTTTTTGCACTTGGAGTAAAATGACTAGTGCAATATCTCAGTTTGTGATTTCTTAATGCTTGTTCACACGTTTTTCTGTTACAGTGACAGCATCTGCTGAGATATCTGTGCAGCTCCTCATAAATTTACCTTAGGCTTTTGTTAGTTTGGTTGTTGGCTATCTGCTGAAGGGAAGATGTGTAATGTGAAACTGTGTTTACTTGTCATTCTGTTGTGTTTAAACTTTAGATGCGTGTCGAGCGGTGCGTCGAGCGGTGCGTGATTCACCTAGCAAGAAGAAGCCCCCAGACGAGCGGCTGCAGCTCAATGAACACAACCGAAGACGAATCAGAAGTGACATCATGGCTGTAAGACTGCATGACATCATGCTTGAGGGAAGACAGATTAATATGTCAAATCTGAAGCCGAAGGAACTGGCAAAGAAATGATCAGTCTCAATGATTTAGATACATTTTTTGTTGTTAAGCTAATTGGATTACTTTTAAATTATAAGCCACAATAGCAATAATATAAGGCTTAAGCTTACCGACATTTAGTCAATATCTGGTCTTTTTGCTCTGGAAAGCTTAACGTTTAGATGTGTAGGATGCCTATAAAAGACGTCTATACGTCCAATGCATACAGTACTTGAAGCAATTGTACACTGAAAGTATTAAAAACTGGTAATAGAAAATCAAGCTAATGTAAAATAAAATATGAATATTGGATGAAAAATGAAAAAAAAAGTTACTAAAACTGCTTTTTTCATGTTAACTGGGTTTTTGATCCCAATTAACATGAAAAAAGCACAAAAATACTAAAATTAAAATGTAAAATAAATAATATAATATGCAAATAATACTAATTTCTAAAAAAAAAAACATTTATCAATGTAGAATATTGCATTTATGTTCTTTAAGCATATTCAGAAAAAGTTTTAGCCTACTGATTTTAAGCACTGTTTTAACTCTTACTGGATTAGGAAATTCATGTCACTCCACATGTGACAAATTTTGACATTACCATAAAGATTTCACTTTACATCTACTTTCCTTCATTATTATAAGGTTTGTACTTTTAAAAATCCTGTGTGTGCAACTTTAGACTCATGCTCCTCACTACTTTTACAATTGAAAAGTCTAAGGTCCATCTTAATTATCTAGATAAATGTATTAGTTTTTATAAATAAAGCTTTTTTCAGGCTAATTGGATTACTTTCCAAAGCATTAATACAGCAGGCTGCTGTAAGCTATTTTAACTATAAGCAACAATGGCAATTACCTAAGACTTGTGCCTATATTTTTTCCAATCTTTAATATACAGTAGTCAACATTTGAAGTGGATCAAAGTTGTCCATCAAAGTTGGATGGACCAAAACAATACCCATTTTTGTCTTAGGACAACTTTGATGAACTTTTTTGAACCTCTTCAACTGCTGACTACTGTAAACCCTAGTGAAAAATAAATATACTAAAATGAATTTAAATTACATTTATTTCATACCAAGTATGCTACAAATAAATTTACATATTACCCTTTAATTGTACTTTTAGTATTCTAAACTGGTGTATTTAATGTCTGCTAAATTGGAACAACTCATTTTATGGAAGCCTGTTTCCGCCATTAAATAAAAAAAAAATCGTTTTTTTTTCCTCCGAATTGCATCATATAAACTCACAATTCAGACTTTTTTTTGCAATCACAAGTTTGTATCTCACAATTCTGAGAAAAAAAGTCAGAATTGCGAGATACAAACTCGCAATTGCGAGTTGGAAAGTCCAGTTTTGAGGAGAAAAAAAAAGACTAATATGTTCACAGACTTGATAACTCACAATTGTGAGTTTTTATCACACAATTCTAACTTTATTTCTCAGAATTGCGAGTTTATATTTGGGAATTCTGACTTTATAACTCACAATTGCGAGTTTATATCATGTAATTCTGTCTTTATATCTTGCAATTTTGAGGTTATATCTCACAATTCTAAGAAAAAAAGTCAGAATTGTGAGTTTATATCACGCAATTCTAAAAAAAGTCAGAATTGTAAGATAAGTTGCAATTAAAAAAAACATTTTTTTATTCAGTGCCAGAAATGGACTTCCTTATAATTTTGTACTTAATGCACTTAATTTGTGCAAAAGTAGTCCTGAAGTCCAACTAAACATATACTTAAGTATATTTGATTGTGCTAAAGTGAAACTTTTGCAAGTATACTTTAGGTACACTTTAAATATCTTGCATTTAAAGACCGATATTATTTAAAGGTCACACAATCCTCCTCAATAGTGACATTAAAACATATTTTAGGCTTAATATTAAGAAATGTGCAGTACTGCACAAGCAGTACTCCAAATAAAGATTTTTATGCGATATGTCAGTAAATATGTTAATAGACTGGAACTATGCTAAGTATAAAATAAATGCATTTTAAATCTATTACTTTTTTACTAGGGTAAGGATACTCCTTTCTTAAAAGATGGTTAAATGTGTTAAACCCAGCTAGGAGTACCACAACTACAGCAACTCTTATTGGTAGCTGCAAATATACAGTAGTTAAATTAGCCAAAGTATTTCATATTATAGAAACATATAGATATATATATGTGTGAATGAATCACTACTGGAAATCCCAGAGATGATGTCAATAACAGCAGCTCCGGATCAAAGGGAAACTGCTCCATCCGCAGCCAGAGCCCCGTAGGGAAGATGGTGACAGGTGATGTCAGCAAACTGCAGCCTGGCATCCAATAGGGTCCCCGGGGATCTCTTGTGTTGAGCCACCTGTGCGTGTGAGTTTATTGAAAGAACAGATGTCCCACACCTTATTACCACAAATTCAACTGAGCTCTAAAAATAGAAGAGAAAGCAGCGTACATTCCTGATATGTGAAGTGTGAGATAAGCAGTTTTGTCAGCTGTGTCATACAGTAGGTGTCTTTAGAAATGTGCCAAACCACTGTATAAGTGTGTCTTCTAATGACTTTGATCAGTCTGAACATGTTTTGACATTCTGTTCACATTTAAATATTCAAATTCTTGTTTTTCTTAGGTCAGATCTCAATTTAAACAGTTTCTTCTTATGAAAAAAACAACAGTATTTTTCAGTAGTAACTTGGCTTCACAGTGTCAGAGTATAAAATATCATGGCGTCCTCTACTGGTGATACATTCACACTGCACTGAAATATCTGCATAGCCGCAACCTTTCTGAAAATATATTCCAAAATATATTTAAATATACATGTATCCTTAATGAGTAATGTTTAAAATGCTTCACATAGTAACTTATAGTGGTTATTTCAAGGCAACCGTTTTATTAAATGACTTTTGACCTCTCAATATTCATGAAATATTCAAAGGAATTTTTAAAAGGCTTCATATTTTCAATAAGAATTAAATCTGAAGACTGAAGAGACCACTCAAGAACATTCTATGACCAAACCCTGAACCAGGCTTAAGTAGATTTGGATGTTTACTTTGGGATTTCTGTCCTGCAGGAAAGTCCATTGGCCATCAGCTTCAGTCTTTGGACCAAAAGCATCACAATTCTTGTCAAAATGGCCTGGTACTTCAAAGAATTCATAATTTTCTTTATACAGTCATGATTTCCACTTCCTGCTACAGTGAAACAACCCCATAACAGGACTGGCCCACCTCCAAGTTTGACGACGGAGATGGTGTTCTGTTTATCAGACATCAGTCTATAAAACATTCATCCAGAACTCCACAGGTCTATCCAAATGGATTCTGCCTTTAGTTCTCCTTGGTCAAGAGTGGCATTCAGCAAGATGCCTCAACATGAAGGCCATATTGTTTAGTGTTCTTCTTATACACTGCATTGAAATGTTTTTCCTTCTTTCGTTGAGTCGTCTTGAAAGTCTTTGGCTGCACATTGCAGGTTTTTCTCAGTTGCTCTGATCGAACATTTTATGATATTGTGCTCAAAGGTTTTCTGGTACAACACATTTTAAGCTAAGGAATAAATTCATATAATAATTTTTTTTTTTTCTATAGCTTTTGTGAAAGCTCTGTTGACTTTGCCATATTTGCTACTCAACTTCAGCACATTCATGGGCTAAATGTATGTATGTGTTACAGCCCAAGCTAATTGTTTTATAGAGTTTCTGTGTTTTAGGACAGTTTTGTTTCCTACCATAAAAATAAGTAACTTTAAAACCGCAATGTTGAATAGGAGTTGAATATTTATGACATAGCTGTGTTATTAAAAAATCCTCAAAAACTTACATTATATATTGACATTATCACTTTTAATATGCCAGTAAATTGTTGTAGATGCAACTTTTATAAAATCCTGGATCTTAAAAAAAACTAAAAAAGCTTCTTCACAGAGAAGCCATAGAAGAACCATTTTTGGTTCCACTAACAACCATTCAGTCAAAGGTTCTTTAAGGAACCATCTCTTTCTTACCTTTTTATAATCTGAAGAACCTTCTTTTGTCATAAAGAACCTTTTGTGAAACAGATGTTAAAGGCTCTTTATGGAACCATTTAGAAAAAAAAAGGTTCTTCTATGGCATCGTGAAGCACCTTTATTTTTAAGAGTGTAAGGGGTTGAATAATTTTGAGTTTAACTGTATGAATGTGGCTTTGAAATGGATTTCATGTCATGTTTTTGCTGTTCAGACTTGCTAAATAAGTTTAAATTCTGATGGGATATGTCTGAACAAACGATAGGAATGTTCAGAACATCAGAACATGACACAAACAAGAATAATGGTTAATGGACGCTTAAACCTGTAAAGCCTGACATATGAAATAATAGTCACAAAAATTATTTGTGTGTTTGAGTATTATATTTGATGCAACTAGCTTGTATGGCTCATAGTATGATTGAAATAGGAGAATTTGGAGTGTGATGAGGAAAAAACAACTTAGTTTGATTGATAGGCCCTTGAGACTTGATGCAGATCCTGATATTTCTATGACCAAAAAGTAAGATGAAATTCTGGTAGTTTGTAATTAAGATTTTGAAAAATATAAATATATGGATAATCAAGTAAACCTAAGTTGCTTCAATAAAATAATGGAAACAAATTTTTTATGTTTATGAATAGATTTCACAGCAAAAAAGACGTGATCCATGTCCTGAAGGTGGACGTTTTTTATAATTATGCTTTTTACTGGCTAAAAAAAGTACAAACTATCAGACGAAAGATGACGTGTTGTAGATAGTGTACAACAGGTTTTGCAACAAAGGTTTGTTGATAATCATGTTGATAATTGTCACACAAATTGTTTAATCCTAACATTTATTACATACAAGAAACAAAAAAAGCCTTAACCTTTTCCAGCATTGATTCATTATTCAGTTGAGATTGTCCAAATAACTTTTCAAATTATCCAAATAAGCAAATAGAATATGCAGTATGCAAACTGAATTCAACAGAATTGCTATATTTGCTCAAATTGAAACTGAAACTTGAAAAGAAATATATGCTTGCAGAAAGGTCCAAAAGTATAGCAAGTCATGTGCCCATGCTCCAGTATAGTGTAAAATTATCATCAATATTCCCGTATCTAGTATATATGTGCTATATGTGCTTCAATATAAACTCACAAGGTTTCATTTGTCTGGCTGACGTCCTCTGTGGCAACACACCTCATTTGTTAAACAGATGAATTACTGTTTACCGCACTGTGATGCTGAAATGAACACAGGGCTTCTTTTTAGGCAACAGATGCTCCTGAGGTGTGTATTTGTATTCCTAAGAAGGACATAACTGTCGACACAATCAGTTGTACTGATCTTTGGTGGCGAAACTGGCAGTGATGGCAAAACATCAGTGTTTTAATATCACATACTTTGCATTTTAACCCCAGATATAAGAGAAAGTGTTACAGATAGTAACTTTAAATAATCTAAAGAATAAAAAATTACTATTTTGTAACTAACAGTGACGTGTTTTCTCATGCTGGGTAAATTGAAATAGCTACAGTAACATACTTAGTAGTTAGTAGTCACTTTAACTACTTTAATCTACCAAAGACGAGAGCAAATGTAAGATTACTTTGATTTTGCCTAACCTGAGGGACTTTAATTTAAAAAGTTGAACATTAGTTCTGACCACAATTTCATTTTAATATTTGATCCTATAAAAGTACACCATTTGAAATGCATGACTTAGTCAACACTTTTTTATTTATATTTTACAGTATCACCTTTGCTTCTCTATAATGTTTGTTCTTATAGTGATGTTATTGTCCAGTTGCCTAAAAGCTAGAAAAACCTGTCCAAACTTGTTTGCTTGTTGAGGTCACAGTGTAATCATCTTAACAGTAAAGACTATGGCTGTGTTTCATCCCATGTATCTCTTCCAGATGATTTGCATCCAGAGATGTGATTAAGAAAAACAGAAAACCACAGCGGGAGGGAGGAAATGTTACATGCAAAATTATGTTCCATCTATATCTGATGAAATGACACAAGTACTTGGAAAGACTCAACAACTCTTCACCAGGTAAGAAGTTCTTTGCAGTACACTCATAAAATAAATGTTCCAAAAGGTTTTCTTGTTTACTTTGGGTTCCTCAAAGAACCTCTCAGTAAGCAGTTTTAAAAGAATCTTTGGTCACACTTTATATTAGGTGGCCTTAACTATTATGTACTTACATCAAAAAGAAGTACAATGTACTTAATGTGGTCCTATTGCTTTTGCCTCTATAAGGATATGGATAAGGTTAGGGACAGGTTTGGTGGTATGGGTAGGTTTAAGGTTTGGTTAGGGTGAAAGGGATGGGTCAACAGTGGTAATTACAGAAATTAATTACAAATGTAATTACATATAGGTTTACAAAAAATAAGTACAATGTAAAAACATGTATGTACACAATATGTGCATTGTACCAAATTATTAATTTAAATGTAAGTAGACAGGAGTTAAGGCCACCTAATGTAAAGTGGGACCGAATCTTTTTTTTTTTTCTTAATGTAAAGAGCATTTTGAAAAAAGAAAAAAAACTTATTCACTACAAATAGTCTTTGGTAGAGTGGAAAGGTCCATCCATGGATGTTAGAGGTTCTTCATGGAGCCATATTTTCCTTAAAAGTAAAGGTTCCAAAATAGTTTTTTAGAAGAACCATTTTGTGGTCCCCTACAGAACCTTTCAGTGAACGCTTCTTAAAAGAACCTTTTTTTATCTTAGCGATTTTAATGATCTACCTTTTTCCACAATAATGAACCTATTTTGTGGAATATAAATGTTCTGTGGATGTTAAATGTTCTTCGTAGAGCCATTGATGCCAATACGGAGTGTAGTATTAAAAAAATAACTGTGCTTCAGTAAATTATTTTTACACTTTTGTTCTGCTCTGGTTTAGTCTTAAAATTTTGTACTGTGGCACTGCTGTGATCAACTGCTTTTTTCATTTCCTTAAATGAGTTTGGATAACAGTATCAGCTAAATGTTCATACGTTAACATACTCCTTGCAGAATATGCAAAATGTTAATAATTTTAACAAAATTAGAAGGATTGTGAATTTTTTATTAATTTTTTTGGTAACACTTTACAGTAAGGTGTCATTTGCTAACTAACAAGAACAAACAATGAACAATACACTATTTATTAATCTTTGCAGTTGTTCATTGTTTATGTTAGTTCACATTGCATTAACTACTGTTAACAAACACAACTTTTTGATTCGAATAATGGAAAAATAAATTGGAAAGTGTAAGTGTTACCTTTTTTTTTTTAAATAAAATAATAATAAATAAGCCATTTCACATAAATGTTTACATATGAACCGACTTTCGAGCAGAACTGTAAATGTACGTCACTGGATTGGAACTGTAAGTTAATTTGTTTATTTTATCAGATGGTTTATGGCCTTTGACCCAATAGTACATAACGCAGTGTCAGAGAATGCAAGTTTGCATTCTGGGTCTTTGCATAGGATAAAGAATATCTATTTCCGGTCCTTTAGTCTAACTAGCAGAGTGCTGATATTTATACCAAACAGAGCTAGAAGGTTGCACTATTTGTGGTTGATTTAAGCTGATTTATTTATTTATTATTATTATTATTATTATTATTATTATTTATTAAAAAAATTTCAAAAACATAGAGGGACTTTACTGTTAAGTATACAATAAAAATTTGCATAAATTTCCTCGCACATACCCACCTTATTTTTACTTTTTGTCTTTATTTATGCCAAAACAACTTGTATCAACAAAGTATAGAACAGCAATAAATAAAGACATCAGATAAACACCTTATTTTGCAACACGGAAGTAAGCTATTTTCTGTGAATGTGCGAGACGTTAAACCACTATAGGTAAATAACCATTACAATAACATACAAGTGCAGTTAATGGTAAAACTTTATGCACTGCAAACCAGTGTGTTTATAAATATGACAATACATTAAAATAACATGATAAGAAACACCAGTTTGCAATATGAAGTAGTATGCGTCATTGACATGCGTCCTTCAAAAAAAAAATCAAGCAGTTTAACAGTCTTTGAACAGCTAAAATAATTGGAAGTTGAATGACACCTAAGGCTCTGTGTAATTTAGTTGTATCTGGTAAACTGTTGTGAGCAGTTTTTCTATGTGCCATAATCCGTACTTAAAAATGACAGCAAAATGTGTGCTATTCAAATTCCCAAATGACAGTTCTGATTTGCATTCAAGTTTATAGGCAAAACATCCTCATGTTATACCATTTTTCTTGCAGCTGTTTAGATGTTATTGAGGAACCTTGAGATCCTGTCGAAGATGAAGTGGAATATTTGTGGCCTTCTGCTCATTTTATCTGCCCTCACCTGCATTTCTGCAAAAGAGGATACAACAAAAAATGATAATAAAAAGTCCTGTGACAAGAAAATTGACAAACTATGTACAAATACTGCAGACTGTAAAAATACTGGGGATGTGGATATGTTCATACTGGGTACAGATGGTTTCATGGGGTACTTGAAAACAGGTGATTCAAATCAGACATGTTCATGAAAAGGGAATAAGAATTAAATGTGTATAAAATACTGAATACATAGTGTAAATGTTATTGTATAACATAGTTACTTTTTGGTGACCACCTTGTTTATCGTTTGTCTTTTCAATAGGTCAGTGCAAAAATAACGAATGGAAAAAGCCACAGTCCCCCTCTACTATTCCGTGCAATTGTACCGGAGAGTCAGGTGAGGAGAAACTGAATGTAGACTAGACGTCATATTAAAAAGAAAAAAGTTTCTACTTGTATGCATTAACATTCCTTGAAAAAAAAAGGTGTTTTTTATGTCTTAATCTCAAAAACAAAGAAAACCAAAATCCACAATTCTAAGAAGAAAAGTCAAAACTGTAAGAAAAACTTCCATTAGAATAAGCTTCCTTTGATAATAGTATATAGTAGGTCTAGACTCATTTTTAAAATATGAATGTAATAAACTAAACAGTGGTCAGTGCTGCACAGAAAGAATTTATTCAAAGTTATGCTGTGATGTATATCCAAATGTAACAGATTACTAAAAAAGAAAAATGTTGGACGAAAGGTCAAAATGCGCATTAGGTAAAAAACATTACGTGAAAAGAGCAGTATGTCAGAATTTATAGTATTTACTACTTCAGTTAGTCAAGGCAAGGCAAGTTTATTTATATAGCACATTTCGTACACAATGGTAATTCAAAGTGCTGTACATAAAAGGAATTAAAATCATAATATCATAAAAATCATAAAAATTAATAATAATGATCACAACAATAAAAACAGAATTTAAGAACATTTAAGATGATTTAAAAAATTGATTTAAAATTAATTAACACAGTAAAATGATTATACATAGAATAATGCAATCTGTTCGGACGTAGCACAGTGCTCATTCAATGAATGCAAAACTGAACAGATGAGTTTTGAGTCTGCATTTAAATGTGGCTAATGTATTAGCACATCTGATCTCTTCTGGAAGCTGATTCCAACTGCGGGCGGCATAATGGCTAAAAGCGGATTCCCCTTGTTTTGTGTGAACCCTTGATATTACTAACTGACTCGATCCTAGTGATCTGAGTTGTCTGTTCGGTTTATATTCAGTGAGCATATCTGCAATGTATGTAGGTCCTAGGCAATTGAGTGCTTTATAAACGAGTAAAAGAACTTTAAAATCTGTCCTAAACATAACTGGAAACCAGTGTAAGGACCTGAGGACTGGTGTGATATCCTCTGATTTTCTGTTTTTAGTCATATGATGTTGTTAAAAAGAGCATTTTTTTTTTTTGTATTTGATGTAATGCATGTGTTTATGCAGTTTGAGGTTCAAAAAACATTATTTTCCACATACTGTACATTATTGTTGCTACTCTCTGCCCCACCTTTCTGAAACGCTTCGATTTTTTTGTGATTTTGCCGAATACCTCAAGCATGTGAATTAAATGTTACGGCCCTTATCATGTTGTGATGCCGTTTCTCGGCGCGACGAGAGAGAAACAATAAAACATTAAAGGTGCCATAGAATGGAAAACTGTATTTAAAAAAGACCACTGAAAATAGGTCAATATCAACATAACACCGACTATTATGCAATATGCGATCGTTAATAGTTACGCCCCCAACATTTGCATAGCCCAATCATCAGTAACCTCAGTACATCAGTAAAATAAGGCAAGGCACTGAAGGGACATGGTTAGCTTAATGTTAGCGGTAGCCTGTACATAAGATTTTACTTACCACATAAACGGAGAGATGACTGCACTGATGATGACGAATGATTTACAGATCCTGAGCATCACTAACTTGTGTGATAAGTACTTGTGTCGCTGCAGTATAACTTTACACAGAGCACATCACAATAGTGAGAGTAAAATGTCGTGGATTCAAAACGGCAGATTCAACAAACCGCATATTAAAAACGGCTAGAGCTCCGTAATTAAATATATATTTCCTCCATGTGCAAGCTATTGAGATGAGCAGCTCTGTGAAACAGCCAATCAGAGCAGAGCTCATCATTAATATTCATGAACCTTCCAAATAAGGCAATAACAGAGCATTTCATTCTAGGGACAAATCCTAGGGTTGTAAATGGACTTGTAAAACCATTTCTGGAGAATTTTTGCCCTTTCCTATACCATATACCTTCTATGTAGATATCAGAGAACAATTTAAAATATTGTATCAATGCATTCTATGGCACCTTTAAAGAGAATAGGGAAGTGTGTCCAAACTTTTGACTGGTAGTGTACCTCCAAGTTAATGGTGCTATTTACCTTAATTATATTGCAAACCCTATTTAACTGGCAGCATTCCTCCCATTTTTACTGAAATTGTAAGATGGTGGCTGAAGTGACTGAAACCCTGCGACAAGACGTTGTCCAGATGAAGGCCAAAGGGATGAACCTTTCAGCCACTGCAAGAGAAGTTGGTCGATCGAAATCTGTGATTTCTTGAATATTGCAGGTTTATAATGACACTAATTCATTCAAGTCCCCCAAAAAGACTGGTCGTCCATGTGAGACAAGTGCACAAGAATACAGGATAATGCAGAGAATCTCGGAATCGGTTCAACACTGCAGCTGGAATTGCTTGCCAGTTTAGTGCTGAACACAGTAAGGATCTGGCTCTGTATGTTTAAGAGAAGTGATCGAACCTCTAATCAGCAGAAAGAATTAAAAGGCTAGGTTCACCTTTGCTGAGGAACATGTTGAGTGGAGAGAGAAGAACTGGTCCAAAGTCCACTTTAGTGATGAGAGCAAGTTTAATTCATTTGGGTCTGATGGGAAACATTTTGTTTGGCGTTAAACTGGGAAAAGACTGAAGCCCAAGTGCTAAGAAGCTAAGAAAACTGAAATAGTAAAATGGCAAGGCCAGAGTCCCGATCTAAACCCAATTGAAAATCAGGTTTAAAATCTATGCTGACAAATTTATGGCTAAGAAAGAAGAGCTGATGAAGATCACACCAGCACAGTGTGAGAAAGACCTGGCCTGTGGCCGCAGTGGAAGCCATTCAAAGAAAGAGCATGTACACTTCCTACTAATTTCTGACAGCTGTAACCCTCCAAAATTTTTGTTGTAATCGTTTTTAATGCTTTAGTGGTTACTGTGTTTTCCACAAAATAAAGGTTTTTGTTGAAATGCCTTGGATATTTTGTCAAACATGTGTGTGTGTGTGTGTGTGTGTGTGTGTGTGTGTGTGTGTGTGTGTGTGTGTGTGTGTGTGTGTGTGTGTGTGTGTGTGTGTGTGTGTGTGTATATGTTTATATATATATATATGTTCTTCTTTTTTTGTCTTTCAGCACAGTCGCAACTATTCACCTTGACTGTTTTTTCATTTGAAGAGAATACAAACTGTACATACAACAGCACATGTACAACAAACAGCAGTGGTGGGTTTGAACATAGTTGGGCTCTTTTATGTCTTGGGCTTTTGGAGCATGAGCAGCTTAGTGCCACTATTAATAATGAAATCATGTGGATTTTCTTTAGAAATGAATGTGATTTGTTATTTATTTTTACCCCAGGTTAACTTGTTAACATGTTGTTTTGCAGACTGTGGTGTGGTTTTATCAAGAGTCCAACCATACAAACTCAGCATAAGCAGATTTTTCATACCAACATTTGCCTGTTTAATTGAAGGGATGTGTGTAAATGACAGTTTGACAAACTGGATGAAAAAAGGTAAATGAAAGATCTGCCATTATGCTTCTAGGCACTTGGTATCCTGTGATTTTAGAAATGTATGACAACAATGGGATCTGTAAGTTCCTTCAAATTTTAAATGTTTTAATTTGTTCACTATATGTGACCCTGGACCACAAAACCAGTCTTAAGTACCACAGGTATATTTGTAGCAATAGTCAAAAATGCATTGTATAGGTCAAAATGATACATTTTTCTTTTATGCCAAATATCATAAATACAGTCGTGGCCAAAAGTTTTGAGAATGACACAAATATTAGTTTTCACAAAGTTTGCTGCTCAACTGCTTTTAGATCTTTTCGTTTCAGTTGTTTGTGTGATGTACTGAAATATACGTTTTGGTATCATTCTTTATTAATGGCTGTATTTTTGGGCAAAATTGTGAGTGAGCACACTCCTTTGGATGAGAAGCAGCCCCACACATGAATGGTCTCAGGATGCTTTACTGTTGGCATGACACAGGACTGATGGTAGCGCTCACCTTTTCTTCTCCGGACAAGCCTTTTTCCAGATGCCCCAAACAATCGGAAAGAGGCTTCATCTGAGAATATGACTTTGCCCCAGTCTTCAGCAGTCCATTCGCCATACTTCTTGCTGAAGATCAATCTGTCCTTGATGTTTATTTGGAGAGTAGTGGCTTCTTTGCTGCCCTTCTTGACACCAGGCCATCTTCCAAAAGTCTTGTCCTCACTGTGTGTTCAGATGCGCTCACACCTGCCTGCTGCCATTCCTGAGCAAGCTCTGCACTGGTGGCACTCCGAAGCCGCAGCTGAATCCTCTTTAGGAGACGATCCTGGCGCTTGATGGACTTTCTTGGATGCCCTGAAGCATTCTTAACAATGCAGTGGGAACTGGGAAGCAATTAAGTTAATCAAGTTAATTTTCATAGCAAATTTTCTATGCAATTCATCTGATCACTCTTCATAACATTCTGGAGTATATGCAAATTGCTATTATAAAAACTTAAGCAGCAACTTTTCCAATTCGCAATATTTATGTAATTCTCAAAACTTTTGGCCATAACTGTATATTAAGTAAAGATCATGTTTTATGAAGATATTTTGTAAATTTCATACCGTAAATATATCAAAACATAATTTTTGATTAGTAATATACATTGCTAAGAACTTCATGAGGACAACTTCAAAGGAGATTTTCTCAATACTTGGTTTAGGTTAGTTTTGTTTTTTTTGCTACCTCAGATTCCAGATTTTCAAAAAGTTGAATCTCAGCCAAATATTGTCCTATCCTAACAAATGATACGTATTTATTTAAGGGGTGGTGTATAAATCAAAAAATGGACCCTGATGACTGGTTTTGTGGTCCAGGGTCACATATAGTTGCTGTATTACAAGAGTTCTGCTTTTGCAGATGAGATATCTGATAGTTAGGAGCATGTTTTTGTTCTCTTTATCAAAGGTTATAATTGGACCAACGTAACCACTAAACATTTCAAGGAAAAGAGTGAGTATGATTCCAAAAATATCTGAGTATTATATCCATATATAAAAATTAGTAATATAAGATACTGTTTTTCTTTATGTGAGGGGTTGGTAAATGAATCTGTAATTATTATTGCTATATTTTTTTATTTTTTTTTTTCATGTATGTTAGGGTGCAATATGACCTGCTTGAATGTGACGAAGAGGTGTGAGGATGCAGAATATAATCCCAGCTGTAGCGGTAAAAGCGTGGTTCAAAATGCCTATTTTTTGCTTTATTCACATTAAGAACAAACTAAATGTGTCACTTAAAGGAACTATATGTATGAAATGTATGTCAGTTAATCATAAAATGGCCCTGACATGTCACTAGACATTAAGAAATCATGTTCATTTCAAATACTTATATCACTGACAACAGTGGTCCGGTGTTCTGACGATTTGTGCAACCCTGTCAGATTTTGCTAGCTCCCATTCAAACAGATGGTAGCAAAATTTGACAGCGAAAAATGCTACCTATCAGATTTTGCTTCCAGCATGATATTAATGTGGTGTGAGGGGTTATTAATTGCGTACACCTACTCCAACCCTAAACCTAACCGTACGTACAGTATGAAAAATAGTTTACGCAATTAATAACCCCTCACACCACATTAATTTCATGCTGGAAGCAAAATCTGATAGGTAGCATTTTTCACTTTATCTGTTTGAATGGGAGGTAGCAAAATCTGACAGGGTAGCAGAAATTGTCAGAACACCTGCCAGGATATTGTCATTTAAAAGTGAAAGTTGCAGCCCACGACTGATGTTATTGTTGTCATTTTGTGTTTTGGTCTGAGGCGCCACCCTCCAGCTATCTACCAATCACGAAGTCAGTAGGGTTTTGTCATCCGGGTTGCCAGCTCTGTTACAGCTACAGCTATGAACTTGTCGGATAAAACGTGTATAACGTTACGAAACCTAAAAGCCTCGTTATGAATCCGAAATACGTCGTGACAAAGTCCGAAATAAAACAAGGATTTGTATAGGAGATGCCTTTGAAAGATGGAGACGGCTGAAAACGGAGAAGAATTTGAAGACAGACGCGAAAAAAGATTCGTTCATTTTGCTGAACGAGACTCAAAGATCCGAGTCGGTAAAATGATCCGAACTTCCCATCACTACTTAGCTGGCAACCTCTAGTCAGGGGGGAGAGGGAGGGGATACACCGTTCTACAGTATTTTGAAAGTGATTGCAGTTCCAGTTTTGGCCACAATCCTACATACGGTTCCTTTAACCCAATGCTGCATATTGCTCTTAATTATTATTTACTTATTTATTATTTTTTATGTTTTTACACAGATGATAATGCAGGTGACGAAAGTAAAATAAACAACATTGAGATCCATAATGGAAATGCAACTTGTTACAAGTGTGGAAGTGCTTTACAAGCTGTGAAAAGCGTCACCGTACCTGCAAACATGTCAAATCAATTTAATACTGAACAAAAGGAAACAGATGCTGGGGCAGCTGCGTAAGTGATCTTTGAAAGATCCGATTCAAGTCTTGTAATGTTTTTAGTGGTAATATTAGTTATACAGGCATAAATTGCAAACATTGACATGCATAAATTGCAATCCATATTCAGGAAGCTTCCATAATAACTAAACAAATGTAATCATGTATATCACGGATGCACGTGAGAAAATATTTAGAAAATCTGTATATTTTTATTCTAAAGAAATTGACTGGGGCTCGTCACAGGGCATTTTTCTCATGCAAACCACTCACGTCCTGCTTTCATATCATACCTGCTGTCACAATGGCTGTAAACTAAACCATTTTCTGTGTAAGAGATTTTATCACAACAACAGCACTTTTTTGAGATTTTGTATCTCTTTTAGTGGGGCCATGAAAAATCTCAACAGCCTGCTGACTTATATGGAGAATTTGACCATTGCCTCTATATCCATGGGTAACGTTAAAGGGGTTTTAAAGAAACTACAAAATGACTCCAAAATCACAAAATCCTACTTTATCTACTCTTCAAATACTGGCATTGGAGTAAGTGGATGGATGACTTCAGACATGCACACATTTTCTTTAACTTTAGCTCTTAAAAACATGAAATATACCTCAACATGGAAATGTCCATATGTTTACAGGTTTTAGAGGATTTGAACCAACTGCATAAGTATCCCAAAGCTTTCATGATTCCAGAGGAAGCTGCTAAAAAAGCGCTCAACCAAAGTGCAGGAAGTGCTTTTTTGGGTGTGTTCCGATTTCCCAACATGACAAAGGTATAAAGAAACAGCAAAAATCAGGATTAGTCAATCTCTAAATGATGTGTTTGTAACAGAAAGCAACTTTTGTTACTTTTAACTGAGTGGTTTTACAAATTAGATGTTATTAACATAACTCCAATAATACAAATATTGCTTAAATTATGATAAAATAGGATGAAAGATTTTGAATATCCTAAACATTTAGATCAATGATCATCATCATCAATGATTTTTCAGAATATCCTGTCTTATTTATGTTGTAAATCACACCATGTTTTTTATATAGAAGTCTGATTCTGTTTCTCAGCAGTAACACAAACCTAATAAATCCTCTCACTTTTATTTTAAGGATGCAGAGAACAGTACGGTTTTGAATGATGAAGTTTATGCAATCGAAATGGGGACAAGAATTTCAAATCTGAGTGACCCCATCAGCTTGACCTTCAAGTACTCAAATGTATGGGGGGAAAAGTATTTCTAGTAGTCTAAATGCTTCTCATTTGCAATCTTATTTGGTGAAAATCTAATGTATTTCTCTGCAGCAGCAGCAGGCGGAAATTCCTGTTTGTACATCATGGGATGGAAACGGTCTGTGATGCTCTTGTTTTGTTTTATGAATTTGTGCACATCTTTTACTGCACAGACTTTGAAATAATCTTTCTTTAAAAATGTCACTTTAAAATAATACATTTCAGTTTCTGTATCACAGAGAGCTACATTTAAAAACATTTTTGAAAGTAAGCAATATTAAGACAACTGGTTAAGAGCTTGAATCTTTCAGACCATGCTGCTAACCAAAGCATAATGTCATAAACATAATGTTTCATTCATTCACTCTAAGTCTACTCATCCCTCCATTTTTTCAGGTAACCAGCCCAACTGGACAACCGAAGGGTGTAATACCTCTACACAAGGAAACAATATAATATGTACATGTGTACATTTGACTTTCTTCGCTGTGCTTATGGTAGGTTTCCTTCTGTAATTTGTAAAATTGGCTTTGCCAAAACTGGAGTGAGAGTATAAGTGCTGTACTTGCACCTTCAGATTTACGTTTAAATTTGCAGTTGATAAAATCATTTCATAAAATACATGTCGTAGTTGTTGAATCTTTTAGGTAGACAGTATCCTGTGTAACTAAATACTGTTTTAATACAGAGCCCTCCAGGTGTAGAAATTAACCAGAATGATCTCACCGCTCTCACCTACATCACCTACATCGGCTGCGGCCTCTCCATGTTTTTCCTCGCCATCGGACTCTTTATGCACTTCCTCCTGAGGTAGGAATTTTATATGGTAAAACAAAACAAAAAACGGGACCACAAAACCAGTCTTAAGTAGCACGGGTATATCTGTAGCAATAGCCAAAAATACATTGCATGGGTCAAAATTATAGATTTTTCTTTTATGCCAAAAATCATTAGCATATTAAGTAAAGATCATGTTCCATGAAGATATTTTGTCAATTTTCTACCATAAATATATAAAAACTTGATTTTTGATTAGTAATATGCATTGCTAAGAACTTCATTTGGACAACTTTTAAGGTGATTTTCTCAATAGTTCGATTTATTTTTTTTTTCAGATTTCAGGTTCAAATAGTTGTATCTGAGACAAACATTGTCCTATTTTAACAAACAATATATCAAGGGAAAGCTTATTTACTCAGCTTTCAGATGACGTAAGAATCTCAATTTCAACAAATTTACACTTTTGACTGGTTTTGTGGTCCATGTTCACACATATATATATGTGACCCTGGACCACAAAACCAAAAAAAATCTTAAGTCGCTGGGGTATATTTGTAGCAATAAATCATTAGGAAATTAAGTAAAGATCATGTTCCATGAAGATTGTTTGAAAAATTCCTACTATAAATGTATCAAAATGTAATTTTTGATTAGTAATATGCATTGTTAAGAATCTAATTTGGACAACTTTAAAGGTGATTTTCTCAGTATTTTGATTTTTTTGCACCCTCAGATTCCTGATTTTCAAATAGATGTATCTCGGCCAAATATTGTTCTATCCTAACTAACTACGCATCAATAGAAAGCTTATTTATTGAGCTTTCATATAATGTATGAATCTCAGTTTTGTAAAATTTTACCTTATGACTGGTTTTGTAGTCCAGGGTCACATATATATAAATATTTCACAATATTGCCTTGGTAAGCATAAGACATTAAGAATTACTTTAAAGTTTTTTTCATACAATAAAATCACATGGAAAAATAAAATGGAAATTAATCAACATTATGCCACATGTGGTATTGATTAAGCTTGATTTGTACTAAACCCCAAAATATTTTATGTGTAATTTGGATGCAACAACTGTAAAATTAAAACCCAGTTTAAAATGATGGTTGTAATCTTGACTATTTCCAGACAAGATATCAAGTTTAAAGGGTTAGTTCACCCAAAAATGAAAAATAGCCCATTATTTACTCACCCTTCTTTCAGATTAATGCAATTATAATTATATTAATTATATTCAGATAAATGGAGTTATATTTAAAATTGTTCTGGCTCCTTTAAGCTTTATAATGCAATAAGTGGGTGTTCATCTTCATCAGTCCAAAACAAATCCAATGAAGCAGATCCGTCCATAATAAAAAGTGCCTCACACAGCTCCCGGGGGTGAATAAAGGTCTCCTGTAGGTCTTTTTTAATTCACAATTGCTGGCTCTTTGATTTCGAGAATATGGATCCAAAATATTAATTCCATTTTAAATTTTAGGAAAGTGAAGGCCACTGATTCAATGCACGTGCTGATTAATCTCTTCGTGGCGCTGTTCCTGCTCAACGTGGCTTTCTTGTCCAATGAGTACGTAGCACGTGCAAAGGAAATCACCGCCTGTAAGGTCATGGCTGGATTTATGCACTACTGCTTGCTGGCCAGTTTCACATGGTTTGCGGTGGAGGCTTTTCACCTCTGCCTGCAAATGTCCAAACACTCAGTCACCATCAAACATTACCTGTTGAAGATCTCTGTGGTTGGCTGGGGTGAGTTCAAAAACCTATAAATGCATGCTAAAGATAAATACTATTATACTGTAATTGAATTGTCAACTATTTGTTTCAGCTCCTCCTGCGGTTGTTGTCAGTATAATTTTCGTCTTGAACGAATATGGTGAGCAGACCATAATAACGGACACAACCAATGTAACTATGTAAGTAGACCACAAAATATGATTAAATGGCCTTCCTAAAATATAATAGTAGCCATGTAATGTTATGCACAGAAACTTGCTCTCTTCAAAATACAGTTTTTTTTATTAAAAAAGAAATTCATAAAGAATGTACAAAAGGTTCTTTATAATGGAATTAGAATGGAATCTTTATTTTTGTAAGGTGTAAGAAAAATACTGTGATATGAACATTAAAAGTCATATTATGCATGTTTCTTTAATGCCGTTTTAAAGTTTTTAATATTTTTAATTTACTAAAGCCAAAAAAAAGTATTAAATATTATCTGGAAAATATTAATCGTCTGTTAACTTGAGAATGCACATTTTTCTACTTACTATTAAAGTGATATTAGATTTTATTTATTTAAAAACAATGACATTTTGCCTTTATCTCCAAAATGAGAATTTACTGATAATTTACTCACCCTCAGACCATCCAAGATGTAGATGAGTTTGTTTGTTTATCGGAACAGAATTGGAATTTTAAGATTTACAAATTCAGCATTGCATCACTTGCTCACCAATGCATGCTCTGCCGTGAATGGGTGCCGTCAGAATGAGAGTTCAAACAGCTGATAAAAACATCCACACCACTCCAGTCCATCAATTAACATCTTCTGATGCAATAAGGCTGCATGTTCGTAAGAAACAAATTCATCATTAAGCTGTTTTAACTTTAAACCATGGCTTCTGGTCAAAATACACTATATTGCCAAAAGTATTGGCCCCCTTCTAATAAACAGGTTTAACTACTTTAGTCATTTCCATGAGTACAAATCTGAATGTTTAAGCATATAATGATATTCTAGGGAATTGTGTGCTTCTAATTTTATAGCAACAGTTTGGACACAATCCTTTTCTATTCTAACATGACAATGCACTGGTGTATAAGGCAAGGTTCAAATAGAAATGATTAATTCAGTCAGTGTGGAAGAACTTGACTGGTCTGCATAAAGCCAAGTCCTAATCCCAGCTGAACATCTCTGGTGTGACTTTAAATGCAGACCTTGAGCCAAAAACTCTTCACCAAACACCAATGACTTGTATGTGTGGGTACAGTCATTTTAGACACTTCCAAAACTGCTGCAACAGAGATGGAAATACAATTTTTAAATACATGTATTATGCTTCCACTGTTGCCACAGTTTTGGTAGTGCCTTTTTTGTTCTAAAGAAGGGCCAATACTTTTGTCCATAGTGTATGTACAAGTCATTGGTGTTTGACGATGAGATTTTGGCTCAAGATCATTTAAAGTCACTCCAGAAATGTTCAGCTTTCTGTAGACCAGTCAAGTTCTTCCACACTGACTGAATCAATCATTTCTCCATGAACCTTGCCTTATACACAGAGGCACAGAGGGTCCAAATTGTTGCTATAAAATTAGAAGCACACAATTCCCTAGAATATCATTACATGCTTAAACATGAAGATTTGTACTCATGGAAATTACTGAAGTAGTCAAACCTTTTTTATTAGAAGGGGGTGTCCCAATACTTTTGCCAATAAAGTGTATGTGTCCTCTATCCATAATATTGCTTTCTCTAGTGAGAAAGTCCATCCAGTGTTTTCCTCTCACATCAAAATCCACCAACATATTTGTTTAGAATTGTTTTGAACTGTTTGTACTGGTAAACGGTGCTTGATCTGTGCATATTTCTCTCCTGATTCAGACTAGATGACTTTTTCACTGAAGAAAGCAATATTATGAATAGAGGACACTTAGTATATATAGTATATTAGCCAAAAGTGATTGTTTAAAGTTAAAACGGCTTAATGATTTCTTACAAACATGCAGCTTTTCATTTCACAAGATGTTAGTTAATAGACTGAAATGGTGTGGATTTCTTGTGGATTGTTGTGATGTTTTTACCCATTCACTGCAGAGATCCATTGGTGAGCAAGTGATGGAATGCTACATTTCTTCAAATCTGTCCTTATGAAGAAACAATTACTAAATGGGTGTGAGTGTGAATATACATTTGTAATCGTCATCACTTTTATCCCTTGCAGGTGCTGGATTATAGACTCTGATATCCACTTCTACGTAAACATCGGTTATTACTGCGTAATCTTCATCTTCACCTTCAGCACCTTCGTCGTGGTGCTGCGATGGCTCTCCATGCTGAAGCTGAGCAGGTTGAGCTTGATTGGAAAGGTGAAGCGCTCGAGAACCGCTAACTGGGACATCACCACCGTTCTGGGCCTCTGCTGTATGCTGGGACTCACCTGGAGTTTTGCGTTCTTCAGCTACGGCGCTATGCGTCTGCCCTCGTACTACATATTCACCATCCTGAACTCCTTCCAAGGTGAGAGCATTTATGCAGCTGATTTTAAAGGAGTAGTTCACTTTCAGAACAACAATTTACAGATAATGTACTCACCCCCTTGTCATCCAAGATGTTCATGTCTGTCTTTCTTCAGTCGTAAAGAAATGGTGTTTTTTGAGTGAAACATTTCAGGATCTCTCTCCATATAGTGGACTTCTATGGTGCCCCCGAGTTTGAATTTCCAAAATGCAGTTTAAATGCAGCTTCAAAGGGCTCTAAATGATCGCAGCCGAGGAAGAAGGGTCTTATCTAGCGAAACGATGGCTTATTTTCTAAAAACATTTACAATTTATATACTTTTTAATCTCAAATGCTTGTCTTGCTGAGCTAGACAAGACGAGTATTTGAGGTTAAAAAGTATATAAATTGTAATTTCTTTTAGAAAATAACCCATTATTTCGCTAGATAAGACCCTTCTTTTCTCGGCTGGGATCGTTTAGAGCCCTTTGAAGCTGCATTTTGGAAGTTCAAACTCGGGGGCACCATAGAAGTCCACTATATGGAGTGAAATCCTGAAATGTTTTACTCAAAAAAACATAATTTCCTTACGACTGAAGAAAGAAAGACATGAACATCTTGGATGACAAGGGGGTGAGTACATTATCTGTACATTTTTGTTCTGAAAGTAAGCTACTCCTTTAAATGCATATATTAAGTGTTTTATCAACTTTTAGGGATTTCAACATTCTTGAGCAGCAAATCAGCATATTAGAATGATTTCTGAAAAATCATGTGACACTGAAGACTGGAGTAATGATGCTAAAAAAAATTCAGCTTTGACTCAGGAATAAATTATATTTAAACTATATTCAAATAGTAACAAGTTTAAATTGTAATAATATTTCACATTATTAAAATTTTTACTGTATTTTTTGATCAAATAAATACAGCCTTGGTGAGCATAAAAGTCTTTTAAAAACATAAAAATCTAAATATAAAGCATCCACTTTGTATTGATTGCATATGTTTTTCTAGGATTCTTCTTGTTCATATATTACTTGAAAACAAGCAGACTCATAGGAGACCCGGCACCTCCAGATGAGAGTGAAACGACTCAAGACACCGTTACAGAAAATCCATACGAAGACCTACCAACAGACGACGTCAAAAAAGCCATCTAATTCTTACCTCTATATCTCTGCATTTATTATTATTGATATTTTACATTCATTTGTAGTATTATACTAAGTTAATCCTCTGCAAACTGTCTTGTAACATATGTAACTCTTTCTGAGCTCTTTAGAATTTAAGAATTTATGCTTCTTTAGTTTATAAGTTTGAATCTAATTGAATTGCCCCACTAGAAGTTGAATTGACAGGAAGAGACAATTCAATTCTCAACGTATAATACTGTACTTTTATGTAGATTTATTTTTCATTACTGTGTTTAAACATTTCTTTGACTCTTACATAACTGAATTGTATGTAACTGAATTTTATAATGCAGTGCTACTTATGTATTTGTGACCCTGGAACACAAAACCAGTCTTAAGTAGTATGGGTATATTTGTAGCAATAGCCAAAAATAATTTGTATGGTCAATGATCAATTTTTCTTTTATGACAAAAATCATTAGGATACTAGTTAAAGATCGTGATCCTTGAAGATATTTAGTAAATTTCACACCATAAATATATCAAAACTTAATTTTTGATTAGTAATATGCATTGCTAAGAACTTCATTTGGACAACTTTAAAGGCCATTTTCTCAGTATTTGGAATTTTTGCACCCTCAGTCAGATTCCAGATTTTCAAATAGTTGTTTCAAATATTGTCCTATAATAATAAACCATACATCAATGGAATATTCCTTCAGCTTGTATTTAGATGATGTATAAATCTCAATTTTAAAAAATACCCTTATGACTGATTTTGTGGTTCAGGGTCACATTTGTATTTACACTTGATATCGTTTTATGCATATGAATATGTATTTTTTTAGGACATAATAAATAATGATTACTGTACTGTACTATGATAGAAAGGTTGCTAAAAGTTAATAATTATTTATAATTTTTACTCAGTTTATCTATCAAAACAATGGGTTGGGGTACATTTTTTGTCTTTCACTGATATTAGTAATTTCTATACAGCTCTACAACTTTAACTTTCTGTTGTGCTTCCATTGCCTGTGTGTGTACAAGTTGATAACTAGTCATAAACTTTGAATAAAATAACACTATGAACTCCATGAGTTTTTATTACACCTACACACACTATTGAAACACTGTATTGTAAAACACGATTTTCTTTTAAAGATTATGTAACGTTAACGTGAAATCCATAGCCTAGCTTAGCCTAGCTTGATGTTGTGGAAGAAAATAAAAACATTTTTAAATTGCTGAAACTATTTTAAATTTCCGTACAAATCGGCTCTCAAACATATAAATAAATATACGTATTTTTGACGTTATGAAAGCTCGATGACGTGATGTCGTCATGACGTCGTTGACGTGGACTGACGGCGGCACGCGGGAAAGTTCAGATTGAGGAGCTGCAGCTTAGCGTTTGAGTGACAAAACAACAATCACGGTATTAAACATTTAATTACTGAAATACTTGCACTTCTACATTAATTATTAGACGTATTTATATGCATTTTAGTGTTAGAACATGTTTGAACGCTTTATATTATTTGTGTGTGTCGATTAGGGCGCGATAGGATGTGTTTGTTTTTGTGTGTGGGATCTGCGGTTTTTCTAATGCATTATCAGACTGGTTATTACATTAATGTCCCACATTATTGGCAATTTATTGATAAATTATTGTTGTTTTTTAGCTAGTTTGCGGATTGTCCTTCTGATTCTTAGAAAACACCATGTAATACCATGGTACTTTTTTTAGTAACACGGTATTCTTTGGAATGCCATGCAAAACTGTGCTATATATCCAAATACTGTGGTATCACCATCTAATATCATCATTGTAAGGGTTGTTGCCGTATTAATATACCTTGATGTTTCAAAAAATACCTTGGTACATGTCCTGACATGTAACGTTGTAATGTCGTTTTTTGCTCAGTTATTTTTTGTAAATACTAATCTAATAATACAGATCTCTGGAAAAGTCATTAAAACAATAATGGGTAAACTGAGTGTGAACCACTGAACTATAATTAGGTATATACAATTTAAGTCAAAAGTTTAAATACACCTTGCAGAATCTGCAAAATGTTAATTATTTTAGCAAAATAAGAGGGATCATATGTTGTTGTTTTTTTTATTTAGTACTGACCTGAATAAGATATTTCACATGGAAGACGTTTACATATAGTCCACAGGAGTAAATAATATCTTTTTGTTTAGTGATAGTTGTTCATGAGTCCCTTGTTTGTCCTTAACAGTTAAACTGCCCGCTGTTTTTCAGAAACATCCTTCTGGTCCCACAAATTCTTTGGTTTTTCAGCATTTTTGTCTATTTGAACCCTCTCCAACAATGACTGTATGATTTTGAGATCCATCTTTTCACACTGAGGACAACTGAGGGACTCATATGCATCTATTACAGAAGGTTCAAACGCTCACTGATGCTCCAGAAGGAAACAATGCATTAAAAGCCGGAGGTGAAAACTTTTGAATTTGAAGATCAGGGTAAATTTTACTTATTTTGTCTTCTGGGAAACATGTAAGTATCTTCCGTAGCTTCTGAAGGACAGTACTAAATATAAAAAGCACATTTTCATTCTGTTCAAAAGTTTACACCCCTGACTCTTAATGCATCGTTTTTCTTTCTGAAGCATCAGTGAACATCTGAATCTTCTGTAATAGTTGCATATGAGTCCCTCAGTTGTCCTACGTGTGAAAAGATGGATCTCAAAATCATACAGTCATTGTTGGAAAGGGTTCAAATACACAAAAATGCTGAAAAACCAAAGAATTTGTGGGACCTGAAGGATGTTTCTGTAGAACAGCAGACAATATAACTGTTGAGGACAAACAGGGGACTCAAGAACAACTATCACTAAACAAAAAAAAACAGCTGTGGATCATTCAGGTAACAGCACAGTATTAAGAATCAAGTGTATGTAAACTTTTGAAAAGGGTCATTTTTATAAGTTCAACCAATATTTTCTCTTATGGACTATATGTAAACATCTTTTAAGTGAAATATCTTATTCAGGTCAGTACTAAATAAAAAATATCATGCAATTGTTTTGCAGATTCTGCCAGGTGTATACTTTTGACCTCAACTGTAGCTCAGTGCTGTGAACCCTAATTTTGTGTTTTTACTAAATGTAAGTGTTTAGTGTGGATGTAAGCAAGCAGTGCAAACCAAAGGTTTCCACCAACATTTCAAATTAAGTTAATAATGTGTCATGTCTTATGAAACAGTAAATATGGCTATGAGGAATGCATCCCGGGTGGAGGTGGAGGCAGAAGTCGAGGAGGAAGAAAATTTTGGGCCGCAACCAGTTTCACGCCTGGAGGTACAACTGCAGCTGCAGAAATAAACACCCTTAATTAATGTCTTAATGATGCTAATATTGTAAATCTCTCTGCAGCAATGTGGCATCAGCAGCAGCGACATTAAGAAGCTGGAAGACGGTGGTTTTCACACTGTGGAGGCTGTAGCATATGCACCCAAGAAAGAGCTGCTGAACATCAAAGGAATCAGTGAAGCAAAAGCTGACAAGATCCTGGTGAGACTTTTGAAATTGCCATGTCTTGTTCTGTTTTTAGCAGTATGAACAAACCTCTAATTCTTTGTTTTTACCAAACAGACAGAGGCGGCTAAGATGGTTCCCATGGGCTTCACCACAGCGACTGAGTTCCACCAGCGCAGAGCTGAAATCATCCAGATCTCCACAGGATCCAAAGAGCTTGATAAACTCCTGCAGGGTGCGACACTGAACTGAACTGTCTGTCAGAGAGTTATGTGATATATGCTGTAAGCACCTCAGTAAATCTTTTGTGTCTGTGTCGTGCAGGAGGAATCGAGACGGGATCCATCACTGAGATGTTCGGCGAGTTTCGGACAGGAAAGACGCAGCTTTGTCACACACTGGCTGTCACCTGCCAGGTAAAATGCACTTTGAAAAGAATAATGTTATTCAGCAAGGACACTTTAAACTGCTCAAAATTGACAGTAACTACATTTATGTCACAAAAGACTTTGCTATTTCAAATATTTCACTGTTTCCACAAATAAGTTAGAAAGCACAACTATTTTCATCATTGATAATAATAAGAAATGTTTCTTGAGCAGCATATTGGAATGATTTCTGAAGGGTCATGTGACACTAAAGACTGGAGTAATGCTAAAAATTCAGCTTTGATCACAGGAATGAATTTCATGTTAAAACATACTCAACTGGAAAACTGTTATTTTTAAATTGTAATAATATTTCACAACGTTACTGATTAAATGCAGCCTTGGCGAGCATAAGAAACCTCAAAAACAAATTCTGAAATGTACAGATTTTTACAAAATAAATGTACGGATAACTTTTTATATTGTTAGTTATATTTCAAGTCGACAATTTACTAGACTGAAGCAGCCCTAGTTTTACTTGATCATTCATATATCCATATTTTTAGAAAACTCATGTTAAAATGTATCAAATATGATCATCAGGCTTTTGAGGAATGTTTATTTGTTCATCTCTCAATCTGCATTGTGTTGCATCACATTGTGTCATCATAAGACTAAGCATATCATCTTACTAAAACATTGTTGGGAGATATAGAGTGACAACTTGTATGTATTTTATGCAAGTAGTCTGGGATCAGTATGATTTCTAATGTTTTTTTAAATACATCTTTTCTGCTCATCAAGGCTGCAGTTATTTGATTAAAAATACAAAAAAAACAGTAATATTGTGAAATATTATTAAAATTTAAAATAGTCATTTTTTTATTTTAATATACTTTCGAATATAATTTATTCCTGTGACGCAAAGCTGAATTTTCAGCATCATTACTCCAGTCTTTAGTGTGACGCCATCCTTCAAAAATCATTCTAACGCCTGTTTCACACATACTCCATCTGCAGTGCGTATGCAGTCCGTGTGTGTTATGTATGCGATGCAGAAGCAGCACGGACTCATTTTGCTTTCACACAGGACGTGTTTGCAGTCCGTTCCTGATCCGCGGCTGTTTACTACGAACACAACATTAATTTGTTATTTTGATTTCAAATTCAAACGTGCTTTTCAGCATTGTGATCCTCTATCACAGTACAGTAATGCAATAGACATATTCACGTTTAAACTCAATAAATATAAACAACGTATTATTCCATGCACTTGTCTTCTAGATTTGTATATTAAGTTGCTCAAGCAAGTTGCAACACATTTAAACACAGCATAGGTGTAACTTCCTTTTCTTACTGAAATTGGGCTATCACAAATATTTTAATTTAAAACTTACCACAGACAGATAAAGATTTAATGTGAAAGAATGGCATGAGAGCACGGACAGTCGGCTCTCGTGCCTTTCTTTCGCATTAAATCTTTATTAAACGCAGTCCCTTAAAGAACTTTTCTACCTCCACAAGTGCATCTATTATGTTGCCGTGTTTATTTAAAAGTGCACTTTTCCTTGATTTAAACCTAGTCAAAAAGCCATGTGTTGACTGAAAGACAGGAGACTTTATTTATTTATATGCATATATGGTGTGATCACCACATTTCCGTGTCAATACATGTTCATTTTTACAGCGAACAATGCGCTGTCACTTGGTTGTATCAGCGATTTCTAGCCTAAAACATAAAGTGTCAAATTCAGCTGACCTTTCATCACGATCCGCTCGCTGCCTGCCCCATAAATTGTCTGTGAAAAAAACGCGTCTCTCTGGTCAGCCTAGGGTCCGAGATATGCCAAAAAAAACAATCGGCACTACCAACCTTTCCACAGATAAACAAACAGTGTTCCAACCAATCAGCGTCAGGGGTTTGGTGTTGTGGACTTTCGCTCCGCCTCCCTCACATCCCAGCACCAGTAGGAAAGTCCACAACACCAAACCCCTGATGGTGATTGGTTGGAACACTGTTTGTTTTTGTGTGGAAAGGTTGGTAGTGCCGATTGTTTTTTTGGCATATCTCGGACCCTAGGCTGACCAGAGAGACGCGGTTTTTTCACAGACAATTTATGGGGCAGGCAGCGAGCGGATCGTGAAGAAAGGTCAGCTGAAATTGACACTTTATGTTTTAGGCTAGAAATCGCTGATACAACCTTTAATTCAGCGCTGCAGCACAGCAAAAAATAGACTCGGTGCGGAAACGATCGCTGGACTGCTGCAAACGCACCGCTTCTGGAACGCACTGCCGGACAGCAACCGCGTGCAGTGTGAACGCTCTAATCTGTTAACATGGGTGCGGAAAAAAAAATGCAGCACATACGCACTGCAGACGGAGTATGTGTGAAACGCGTAATATGCTGATGTATTATCAGTTTTGAAACTGTTGTGCTGTTTAATGTTTTTTTTGGAACCTGTGATACTTTTTCAGGATTTTTGATGAATAAAAGAACAGCATTTATATAAAATTAGAAATATTTTGTAACAATATACAGTACTGTTTAACGTTTGGGGTCAGTAAATTGAATAAAATACTTTTATTCAGCAAGGATGTTATTTTTATAAAAATGTATACATTTATAAAAACTAATAGGAAAGACTTATATTGTTAGAAAAGATTTATATTTAGAATAAATGCAATTATTTTATCAGAGAATCTTGAAAAAATACTACAGATTTCAAAAAATATTAAGCTTTCTAGGGTTTTCAACATTGATAAAAAAAAATCAGCATATTGGAATGATTTTTGAAGGATCATGTGACACTAAATACTGGAGTAATGATGCTGAAACATTCAGCTTCAAATCACAGAAATAAAATATGTGACCCTGGACCACAAAACCAGTCATAAGGTTAAATTTTACAAAACTGAGATGTATACGTTATATGAAAGCTCAATAAATAAGCTTTCTATTGATCTATTTGAAAATCTGGAATCTGAGGGTGCAAAAAAAATCTAAATACTGAGAAAATCACCTTTAAAGTTGTCCAAATTAAGTTCTTAACAATGCATATTACTAATCAAAAATTACATTTTGATATATTTACAGTAGGAATTTTCTAAAAATCTTCATGAAACATGATCTTTGCTTAATTTCCTAATGATTTTTGGCATAAAAGAAAAATCTATCATTTTGACCCATGCAATGTATTTTTGGCTATTGCTACAAATATACCCCAGCGACTTAAGACTGGTTTTGTGGTCCAGGGTCCCATATTTGAAAGTATATTCAAATAGAAACTTTAATTTGCTATATTTTATAATATTAATTTTTTCCTGAATGTTTTGATCAAATAAATGGAATATTTGATGAGCATAAGAGACTTTAAACTAAACTAAAAAATCTTTTGAACAGTACGTATGTATGTATAATATATACATCTAACTGTTATTTAATGTCAGGCTTTCCAGGGTTTAAATATGAACTTTGCGTTTCAGCTGCCCATAGATCAGGGCGGTGGTGAAGGAAAAGCCATGTACATTGACACAGAAGGAACCTTTCGTCCAGAGAGGCTACTGGCTGTAGCCGAGAGGTCAGAATAGCTCTAGAAACACTTTGCTTAACACCAGAAATGAATGAATGAATGGGTGGTTTCTTATTGTGTGGTTGTGTTTGCTGTGTCAGGTATGGGCTGGTGGGCAGTGATGTGCTGGATAATGTGGCGTATGCTAGAGCCTTCAACACAGACCATCAAACACAGCTGCTGTATCAGGCCTCTGCTATGATGACTGAGTCCAGGTAACACACACATCCAGCCAGAAACTGACTCCAGACTGTCTTCATTAGCTCCGTGTGTTGAACTATCCTCAATTTCTGTCCAGATACGCTCTGCTGATAGTGGACAGCGCTACTGCACTCTACAGGACAGATTACTCTGGGCGAGGAGAGCTGTCTGCCCGTCAGGGGCATCTGGGGCGGTTTCTACGCATGCTGCTCCGTCTCGCTGATGAGGTAAAGTTTGACTGATCCCATGTGTGAACTATCCAATGGCAAATTGATTAAAAATGCAATTTTCTACTTTATAAAAATACATAAACAAGCTTTCCATTGGTGTGTGAAAAATTCCATTGGAAAATCAGGAATCTGAGGGTGCAAAAAAATCAAAATATTGAGAAAATTGCCTTTAAAGTTGTCCAAATGAAGTTCTTAGTAATGCATATTACTAATCAAAAAATAAGTTTTGATAAATTTACAGAAATTTAGGCATTAAAGAAAAATAGATCATTTTGACCTGTACAATGTATTTTTGGCTATTGCTACAAATATACCCTGTACTGTTTTTTTTTTTTTTTTTTTTTGGTACAGGGTCATATTTTATTTTTATATATATGAAAAAAAAAGTTTTTGTCTGTTTGGTAATTTGAAAAGTAGTTTTTCCCCTTACATTGAACTACTTTTTGAAAAATAATACTTTTTAAACATATTTCTAAATTTCCCCCAATACTTTATTTATAAATTTCTCTAAATATTGCCGTTTCCCAACATAAAATATTAATTAAAAAAATAATAATTTTTAGTTATATTTTATTTTTATGTATTTTATAGAGAGTCATTGAGATGCTGTAATAGTTTTTATTCATATTTTTAGTTAGCTTTTATTACATTTTTCACTTTATTTTTACAATTTTATTATTTTATTTGTTTTTGTTTTTTATATTTTTATATACATTTCTCTACATATTTCATATTGCTGTTTCCCAACATTTAAAAAATTATTAATAAAAAATATTCATTTTTAATTGTCTTTTATTTTTGTATTTTATAGTCATTGAGATACTGTAATAATTTTTATTCATATTTTTAGTTAGCATTTATTCTTATATTTTTCATTTTAATTTTACAATTTTATTTTACAATTATTCATTTTTTTTTACCATTTTCATATTTTTATATACATTTCTCTACATATTGCTGTTTCCCAATATGAATAATTATCTATTTTTAATTGTGTTTTCAATTAATTTATTAGTTAGGGATATAGATAGATAGTAGTAGTTTTGTCTGTAAAGTTTTTAATAAATTTTTGCTTTAGTTATTTTAGTACATCAAGTTAAAGTAAAAAAAATAATCTGAAATGTTGCTTTGGCAAATAGCTAAAAGAAACAGCTGAAATTTAATTTATTTCAAAATGATTAAATTTTTGGAACATTAACATAAATAATTCTTATTTTCCTTTTTTCTGTTTAACATTATTTTCCGTTATTTTCCTGTTTGTTACTGTAAACCTTTTTTTTTTTTTTTTTTTAAGCATCTCTGTTGTACAAAGCACATGGAAATATGTCTTGTTTTATAAATCTGGTTTGCAGTTCGGTGTGGCCGTCGTCATCACTAACCAGGTGGTAGCACAGGTGGACGGAGCGGCCATGTTTTCAGCAGATCCCAAGAAGCCGATTGGAGGAAATATTCTAGCACATGCCTCAACTACACGGTAAAACTCAGCAATAGATGACGATTGTAATGTAAGTTTATGCTCACATATCTTATAGATTAATAATGTCTGAACTCTTTGTCTGTTGTAGATTATACCTGCGAAAGGGTCGAGGAGAGACGCGGATATGCAAAATCTACGACTCTCCATGTTTGCCTGAGGCGGAGGCCATGTTTGCCATTAATGCTGATGGAGTGGGTGATGCTAAAGACTGAAATAAAACCTGTGTGAGACCATCAGCCGGAGAAAAGACTCCTGTAAATGATTTAAATGTGGGCACATATTGTTTAGTGGAATTATTCGAAAAGATTTTGGAAAGTGAACGAACCCTTTAGAGTGGAATTCATGGTTTATTTACATATTTGTGGATTGATGGATCTGAGCTGGTGTAATTATTTGCTCTTTACTGTGATGTCAACTTCCTCTATACTATTTGTTATTTACATTTTCTGTTATATTTGTTTGTTTTGTCTGGACGGAACCTTTTCCTTGTACATAAACTACTCAAAATTAAAGTGTTTTATCTGTTAAACAAATAAAAGTGCATTTTTGCATGTGTTTGTATATAATACCAGCATTTAAACCATTAAAATGAAAAAAAAAAAAAATACAAAATACTGAGATAATTGTGCCATTTTATTGTCATGTTTCAGGAATTCACTTCATGTCAAAACAAAATCAAGATCATTCAATTAAATGCTTAATTTCACAGTTTAAATATTTAAAAAAAAAAAACAGGAATGATCTGAGTTACCTTCATATTTTGTAAGGAATGAAATGCAGTGTTTTGTGAAGGAGATATGTGAACAGTAGCAAACAATATTAATATATAATATTTAGATTTTTTTCAGATTACTGAACGTATACTTTAGTAATGCACATCCTTTGCGAACAACATTAAATAAATAGAGCACATATCAGATGAAATGTAAAAACAGATGACTTTTCATTAGATCCCACCCTAATTATTAATGCTGCTTATTGACAGGTTAGTTGGCCTGTCAATCAAAGCCTTCAGCTCCTCCTGTAACGCAGCGCTGTCGGAATCCTAAAGAAACAAAACAATTAATCCAACACACAAAACAAAATCAGTATAAGTGAAACTACAAAGAGCACAAATTCACCTCATTTGCTCCAGCCGGTGTGCTCAGTGCTAATTGGACCCAATTTCTGGCTTCTGACATGTTTCCGAGCTCCTTGTGACACTGTAAACAGGAATATGAAATGCATCGTTTTCCAATAAGACGTTTTTAAAAAAGCAAGATCGTTATTTTTGTGTGAACTGATCCTTTAAGGCAAGATACTGCAGGCAAAAAGCATTGTTTTGTGTATTTTTGCGACTATAGAGCCCCCTACAGTTAAAAGAGTGAAATTCGCTGTCGTAAATATCACAGCTGTATGTGCGCATTTGTTGCTGCCGTAAAGCAATCCGCCCTTTTCACGGAATTTCGTATCCACTCGCCGAACTTACAGCTTCCAGAACAGACCTTTTATTTGGGAAACAGAAGCTATTTTCCTCAGTAATGATACCGAAACTGATATTTCAAGGTAAAAACTTACCATTTTTGTCAAAATGAGTCAGAAATCTCTGCTTTAATAGCACTTAGGTGCTTTAAGCTTTTGTTTTATGCATATCTGTTTGTTTACGTATCATTCGCTTTATCTTAGTCACATTTAATTCTAAAAAAATGATTAAAATCTAATTTATTCTGGCTCTAAACAGCATTTTCTGATTTACGATGTGATAAAAAATACATTAACAATATCTCTGTAAAAAAAAAACTTGAATTTGACTTCAATTTGAACCTGACTTTATCCAATGTTTGGATTTTTATTCTGGGAATCTAACTGAATAAGTGCAGATTTATTAGGTAATGCATAATTTTCATATTGAAACTTGATGTTTCCCGAAAAATGTTTAATAAGCACTTTATTTTTTACATAGAGTGGACGTGGCCATTTGTAAATTTTATGGGTTGGCTTCCAGTCTCATCCACGTCCAGCTGTTTTTAGCTGTACAAAACGGCTCGTTGGACCTCTTGATTTCACAAATTAGTGTGTCTTACTATATTATTTTAATGTATTGTCTTAATTATGAACGCGCTGGTAATTAATAGAGGGTTTGCATTTACCTCACGATTTGGTCAGTTACTCAGATATGCGGCCATATTGGCGATACTCAGATGTAACAGTATTGACTGTATGGTTTATTTTACTACTGAATATGCTGTTCAGCTAATTTATGCTGTCTAAACCACGTAAAAACCATGTGAAAGCTGCTAAATTATATAGAGAACGACTTAGTTAGCAGGAAAGGGTGCAATATTTTGACTAACTAAAGTTATAGGTGGTAAAGATACATACAAGCAGTATTAATTAAGATATTAGCCTAATATTTCACCTACCTGACCAGAAATGATAAGAACAAACATGAATGTTGTTAAGATTCTTGCCCTGGAAATCCTGGTTCAGTTTGGCCAACCACAAATGCTTTTTATTCCTCAAACAGTCTTTTGCACTTTTCTCCTTGATTTAGTCTATTCAGTCTAAAGTACTTAAAATGTTTTTCATGATCTGACAGATTAGTACAGTCCAAAACATGACAATAACTGACCATTTTCAGCAGCAATATTTAGCAAAATATGCAAGTTTTGTTCGCTTCAGTGCCAATCGTTTACATTCAGTGTCGTGAAAACACTCTAATGGATAAAACAATTTTCTTAATGTACTGAAATGGAGGAATTGTGGTGATAGCTATTAGTTAATCAAATTATCCTATTCACCACACCTGTAGTGTCTTGGCTTAACAAAATGACACATCCTGAATTATATTCTTATTAACCCATTACCTTTGCGATATAAAGCCGAACTGTTTTGGAGAAGCCTGGGTTTAACTCCTCCGCCTAGAGATCAAACAAATGAGAAACATTAGCATGTAGTTAAAGATTTTCTTAGTTGTTAAACCTGTTTGTAAGACTCACAAATACCTTGAGGAAGTTCTCTAGAGCTTCATTCAGTGAGGATGTGGGAGGACTTTCATAAATCGTGGCTGCAGTTTTCCTTTCTAACCAACCCAGAGAGCTCACCTACAGCACACATACAATTATGTGTATTATTATGTGCATTATGTGGTTAACATTTGTTACTTTTTTATGTGTTTTTCTGTGCTTAACACAAACTCAAGGTATTTTCTTGTTTTATTCTACAACATAAAATACATCAGTAATACTTACTTGTGATTTATCTTTTTTTTGTTACATGTTTTGAAAAAGGTGGAGTTTGTTGGTGACATTAAATATCACACTGAACAGGTAAACTCATCTACTCACTTGTTGCTTTCACAGCCTCATTTAGTCTGTAATAGTGCTGTTGGAAACTGCTTTAACTCAATCTTTCCAACTTGGACATTTTTAATACAGATTGAGAGTTTTGGCAGATGATGTTTATGACGTTGTGTTACTGTGGTGAAGTTCATTATAGCCCAACTTTTTGTTTTATTTCTGCTGACTGTAGTAGTTAGCAATTATGCATGTCACTTCATCAAATTGTTATAAATTGAAAAAATCTTACAGGTTTCTTAATCATCAATCTCATCATATAATGAATAATGATGATCAGTCAAAAGTTTTTGAACACTAAAATCTTTTATGTTTTTTTTAAACAAGTCTCTTCTGCTCACCAAGCAGGTGATGCAAAATTGATGCATTTATTTGATGCAAAAACTGAAATATTTTTACTATTTAAAATAACTGCTTTCTATTTGAATATATTTTAAAATGTAGTTTATTCCTGTGATTTCAAAGCTGAATTTTTAGCATCATTATTCCAGTCTTCAGTGTCACATGATCCTTTAAAAATCATTTGCTGTTCAAGAAACTTTTTTTATTATTATTATTACCATTATTTAAAAAGTTGAGTACATTTTTTTTTTCAGGATTGATGAATAGAGAGATGCAAGGATCCTTTAAAATGATCAAAAGTGACATTTATAATGTTACAAAAGATTTCTATTTCAGATAAATGTTGTTTTTCTGAACTATATCTATCTATCTATCTATCTATATATATATAATTTTTTTTTTTTTTTTTTTTTTTTTACTTCTTTAAAAAACATTACAAATCTTAATGTTCAAAAACTTTTGCCTGGTAGTGAACAACTTCTATATGTCCACATTTATCCACATATAGTACACTCTTGATTGTCTATAGTAGTTTAAAATATATGATCAACCAGAGTACATTTAAAATTGGATTTATAAGTACATCCAACTTTACCTGCATATATACAATATGCTATACAGCAAAAATTGGCATTGTTATTATTTATATTGTTGCAAAATATAATTATTATTGCACAACACACTATAAAGTTGGATATATCAGCAATCCAAAATGTTGACAAATCTCAGCTGTTTGGTTGTTTATATTGTCACATCGATGTAAAAACTATATTATCACCTAGCATTAATCTCTTAAATGCTACAATAAGGCAAGGAGATATTTAGATACTAAAACCATTAACATGGTTTTCTATATAGCTGCTTTAAAACAAATAAAAATCAGTTGACTTGATTGTTTGATTTGGGCTTCGGAAATCCTAAAAGTTGTGTGAATAAAACATGTAAGAATTATAAACGTTTGTTGGTCACAGAGCTTATTTTTCAGCAATAATCCAGAAGCCAATGGAAATATCCTACTGGGTTGTTGTCAAAGTTGGATTAGCAAGCACTATGAATTATTACAGACTGTTGGCTTCGTTTTAGCAGTCTGTTCTGACCTCTAAACACCAGCGGCCCAGCAGATAGAAACAGATGGGATCATCGTCACGTAGAGCCAAAGCTCGATCCAAATGCTCCTGTCAGAACATCCAGAACAAACTGTCATTAAACACACCACTCATTAAAGAAGACACTTGTGATGCCTCATAGGCTCACCTTCAGTACACGACCGCTTTTCAGTTTTCCGTGAATGCTCTCGTACTGTGAAGACAAGCGTGCAAGTATGGCAAACCTGAGAGTGCAGATATGTTATCAATTACAGACATTAAAACTCATCTCACACAGTAGAGGTTAAAATGTGTACGGTGTTTTCATACCACTTGTGACAATCAGCGTTCAGCCCATTCCTCGTCAGCGCTGCCTCTGCCTCATAATGACCTTTAATGTCAAAAGATCAAAGGTTACTGCAGATACAGTACATTATAAGCTGCGTCACAAGGGTGTGATGCTCCAAAGGGAATGTTTCCTATGCATTTGCTGTGTTTTTCCTCACAAAGCATGATGTTAGGAAGTGTAGTGCACTTAATAGGGAACTAATGTAATATTTCCTCACCTTGCTCTGCGTAGTTTTTCTTTTCTTCTCTGTTGTCCGCCGTCTCACACATATCGCTGTAGGCACGAGCCAGTCGCCACATAAACTCCACGTTATCAGCATACTGACCACACATACACAAAGAAATGCGGTATCATTTGATATCATTTGACTTCATATTTAATGATATATGCATTGTTTTGTCATTTTAAAACTGTGTGAAATATTTAGTTTGCAAAGTGTGACTTTTGTAAAATATAAGCCACTTGCTTGGAAATTTTTATTTATTTATATACATTTTAAGTGTTTTAAAGTTTAATGTTTTTAATTATACATTTATGAATTCAATACTAAATAAAAAGTAAATATGTAAATAGTAAGTACATAATGTTTGGATATTTATAATTTATATAAAATGATTCAAATGTTTGGGTTGTCTCTTGCAGGACAGTAAACAGTAATATTGTGAAATATTTTTAAAATTTAAAATACCTGTTTTCTACTTAAATATATTCTAAAATGTCATTTATTTCTGTGACGCAAAGCTAAATTTTCAGCATCATTACTCCAGTCTTTAGTGTCACAGGATACTTCAGAAATAGAATACATTTAAATATATATATATATAAAATATATAAATGTGTTTAGTGTCACTTTTGTTCAGTTCAATCTAAATAAGTTTTTTAAAATTACTGACCCGCCCTAAACAGTCATTTCTAAAATTATTTCCCACTAAATGTTTGTAAACAGTAATGCACTTATATTTAATATTGTGTCAGAAATTGGCAATTTGAAATATTTGTTCATATACACTACCAGTCAAAAGATTTTTAATATTTTTTAAATAAGTCTCTTTTGCTCACCAAGCCTGCTTTTATTTGATCCAAAGTACAGCAAAAACGGTAAAAATGTCAAATAGTTTTACAATATAAAATATTGTTTCTATTTGAATATATTTTAGAATAAAACTTATTCCTGTGATTTCAAAGCTGATTTTTAGCATCATTACTCCAGTCACATGATCCTTCAGAAATCATTCTAATATTCAGATTTGCTGCTCAAAAACACATTTATTATTATTATTAGGTTGAAAACAGCTGAGTAGAATTTTTTTCAGGTTTCTTTGATGAATAGAAAGTTCAAAAGAACAACATTTATCTGAAATAGAAATCTTTTGTAACATTATAAATGTCTTTATCATCACTTTTGATCAATTTAAAACATCCATGCTAAATACAAGTATTAATTTCTATAATTAATTTGTAATATGGACTCTAGTTTTGTATGGGATCGTGTATAATGTTACAAAAGCTGTTTATTTCAGATAAATGCTGATCTTTGGATCTTTCTATTAATCAAAGAAACCTGAAAACAAATTTATTCAACTGTTTTAAATATTGATAATAATTAAAAAAAAGCTTTGGTCACAGAAATAAATGACATTTTAAAATATATTCAAATAGAACACAGTTATTTTACATAGTAAAAATATTTAAAATGTTCTACTGTTTTTGCTGTACTTTGGATCAAATAAATGCAGGCTTGGTGAGTAGAAGAGACTTCTTTAAAAAACATTTAAATATCTTGCTGTTCAAAAACTTTTGACTGATAGCATATCTCTTCAGTTATCATTAAATATCTCACCAGTGGTCTGTTCTCCATCAGCAGCTGAAAGCCCTCTGCTTTTTTCCCAGAGTCCCCTGCATGCAGCAGATCACACTGGGTGAGCAGGAGGGCAAGTTCAGGGCTGGGAATGTCTGTTAAAGAGTCCACCATCAGGCTGGCATCATCATCCTCTTCCTCGACCTGTGAATCATCCTGTCTCAGTGTGAGCACCGTGGCGCAGCTCTCCTCCTCATCTGAGTCTCTCCCGTCTTCCTCATCGTCTTTATCCGTCTCGCGATCCGTCTCTCTATCCGTGTAGTCAGACTCGGCATTGGAATAGGCCGTGGAGTATCTGTGGAAAAGCTCAAATGCTGAAACAAACACAACCTCAAAAGCTAAACGACAGTCTGGTGACAATGACGCTGACATACCCGACTTCGCTGTCGTCACAGTGACTTGCGACTCCGGCACTGGCGGTGAAATAAATGGAACTGGAGCTCATGGATTCAGAGCGTTCCCTTGGCATGAGTGCCCGCCGACGTCGCGATCTCTGACTCTCCTCCACAGTCTTCCTGGAAAGATGAGACGAGATGACAAAGAGATCGTTTTGCTAGATAAGAACCTTATTCCATATGTCATCCGAGATGTTCATGTCTTTCTTTCTTCAAAGAATTTAAGGTTTTTGAGGAAAACATTCCAGGATTTTTCTCCATATAGTGAACTTTAATAATCAATAGAGAGCAATGGGTTGAAGGTCCAAATTGCAGCTTCAAAGGGCTCTACACAATCCCAGCCAAGGAATACGTGTCTTATCTAGCAAAATGATCATTTTCTAAGAAAACTACAAATTTATATACTTCATAACCACAAATTCTTATCTTGCACTAGCTTTACGATGCGCTTTTGGGTAATCTTGTTGGAAAAGTCACATCTCATTTTCTCCTCCAACTTCAAAATCATCCAACATTGTTGTTTTACCAGTAAACACTGGGTTGTTTAAGACAGTTGAGGTCAAAAGTTTACATACACCTTGCAGAATCTGCAAAATGTTAAATACTTTACCTAAATAAGAGGGATCATACAAAATGCATGTTATTTTTTATTTAGTACTGACCTGAATAAGATATTCCACATATAAGACGTTAACATATAGTTCACAAGAGAATATAATAGCTGAATTTATAAAAATGAACCCATTCAAAGGTTTACATCCCTTTGATTCCTAATACTGTGTTGTTACTTGAATGATCCACAGCTTGTTTGTCCTCAACAGTTAAACTACCTGCTGTTCCTCAGAAAAATCCTTCAAGTCCCACAAATTCTTTGGTTTTTCAGCATTTTTGTGTATTTAAACCCTTTCCAGCAATGACTGTATGATTTTGAGGTCCATCTTTTCACACTGAGAACAACTAACCCCCTGTTCACACGGGGCGCAACCGTCAACGCTTCCCATTGACTTTGAATGGGTGACGTCAAGCTTTGCCGAAAGGAATTGTGGATCCGTCGGCGGCGCTTCACTCGCGTTGCTCGCGGCAGAAGTTGAGAAATTTTCAACTTCTGCCGCGAGCAACGCCAGTGAAGCGCCGCGTGAGCCAATCAGATCGCTCTATGCAAATACAGTGGCCAGGCGGCAGCCAATCACGTTCATCCTGTTCAAGAGCAGCATTTCATTGGCTGACGCTGCTATGACCATAAACGTCAGCCACGCCTTCCGTTAAGCGTTGACGCTTGCGCCCCGTGTGAACACACCGTAAGGGAATCATACGCAACTATTACAGAAGGTTCAAATGCTCACTGATGCTCCAGAAGCAAAAACAATGCATTAAGAGCTGGGGGGTGAAAACTTTCGAACAGAATATAATTGTGTACATTTTTCTTATTTTGCCAAAATATCTTCTTTTTTTTTTTCATTTAGTGCTGCCCTTCAGAAGCTATAGAAGATACTTACATGTTTCCCAGAAGACAAAAGTAAAATTTACCCTGATCTTCAAATTCAAAAAGTTTTCACCCCTGGCTCTTAATGCATTGTGTTTCCTTCTGAAGCATCAGTGAGTGTCTGAACCTTCTGTAATAGTTGCATATGAGTCTCAGTTGTCCTCAGTGTGAAAAGATGGATCTCAAACTCATACAGTCATTGTTGGAAAGGGTTCAAATGCACAAAAATGCTGAAAAACCAAAGACTTTGTGGGATCTGAAAGATTTTTCTGAAGAACAGCAGACAGTTTAACTGTTCAGGACAAACAAGAGACACATGAACAACTATCACTAAACAGTTGTGGATCATTCAGGTAACAACACAGTATTAAGAATCAAGCATATGTATCAAACGTAATAATTTTTATAAATTCAACTATTATTTTCTCTTGTGGACTATATGTAAACATCTTTTATGTGAAATACCTTATTTAAAATCAGCACTAAATAAAAAATAACATGCATTTTGTAGTCAAACTAGTACAAGATGAGCATTTGTGGTTATAAAGTATATCATTTTGTATTTTTCTTAGACAACAACCGATTGTTACGCTAAATAAGACTCTTATTCCTCGGCTGGGATCGTGTAGAGCCCTTTGAAGCTGCATTGAAACTGCAATTTGGACATTCAACCCGCTAATCCCCATTGAAGTCCACTATATGGAGAAAAATCCTGCAATGTTTTCCTCATAATTTCTTTGCGACTGAAGAAAGAAAGACATGAACATCTTGGATGACATTAGGGTAAGTAAATCATCATTCTTAACTTAAAATGTAAACGTATTAATCATTTCTGTTTCTGATAACTCCAGGTTGCTATGGACACCCAGGTTTGTTTACATATTCTGAGTTAAAGAAAGAAAAGTGTTCACCCACTTGACATCTTCAGCGATGGTGGTGCTGATGTCCCTCAGACCTTCCCGCAGCTCTGCGATCTCGTTCCTCAAACTAGACACGCTCTTCATCACATCATCCAGAGTCTTCCTCAGTTCCACATGCTGCTCAGGAGACAAACTACTCACCGCTGCGGAAAGAGCCGCGGAGTCTACTGAAAACACACACACACACACACCAGTGTCATAAACACGTATCTCGTAAAAAAAATATGTACATTATGTGTTTTGGTTCATACCAGTTTCATTTTGTAACGCAGAGCTCGTGTTGTGCAGCAGCAGGCGGCGGGTTCTCCTTCTGAGAGCTTCTTTAATGATCAAAAATGCGATCAGGCCGGTGCTGATCGTCACACTTACACCAAGACCGATCAGTGCGTTCCTACCGAGCCAACTCATCGTTCACCACCCGTAAAAAACCCCTTGAATCCTTCGCTATCAGTAACGTTACATCTGCGTTTCTCTCGCACCGATCTATCTCGCCGTCACTTTAGTCTTCTTCTCGTGATGTAGGGATGTAAACACAGCTCCGGCTCTTTCTCTCACTCTCGATGATTAATTAATGACTAAATATCTGAATCGCATGAAACTCACGCCGTTTGACAGCTGATGTCATGAGGGTTTGTGTGTGAAAGTGCGTGTGTCTGTGTGTGGGTGTGCATTAGCGCTCCCTGCCGGACTGGAGGAGTGCATTAAATATCATTATACCGTATACACGAAAACAGAAAATGAAGAAAAAATAAATACAAAACAAATCTGTGAATTAAAAAAAAATAATAATAAACCGTAAAACAAAATGGAAAAATAGGGGGATTACAAAATAATTCATATTTTTTGTCACTGAAAAATAAGTTGTCCAAGATGGAGAAATCCTTAAAAACCTAGTTTAAAACTAGCGCTGAGCAAGGATTAATCGGCAATCGCATCCAAAATAAAAGTTTTGTGTACATAATATATGTGTGTACTGTTAATATTTATTATGTACCATATATAAAGACACATAGATGCAGTATTTGCTCAGTTCTGATATAAATCAAACTAAATAAAAATGGAATTTAATTGTTTAATAATAATAATTGAGTATATTAATTTAGCATTTTTAGTATTTAAATTAGTGCTTTATCATATTCAAAATAAACGTTTTTGTTTATAAAATAAATGTGTGTATTGTGTATATTTTTGTGTGTGCATATATAAAGACATACAGTATATACTTTGAAAATATTTTTGCATGTATATATTTATATTCATATCATTTGTTGTATATAAATATATTTAATATGCAAACATAAAATTTTTTTCTTAAATATATACATGCCTGTGTGTTTATATATATATATAATAATAATATACACACTACACACATATATGATGTGTACAAAAATTTATTTTGGATGTGATTAATCGCATTAAATCATTAAATATGCATGTATATATTTATATATAATATAAAATATATGAATATAAATATATACATGTAAATATTTTCAAAATATATACTGTACATTTGTGTCTTTATATATACACAGAAAGTATACACAATGCACACATTTATTTTATTTAAAAAAAACTTTTATTTTAGATACGATTAATTACGATTAATCATTGCCCAGCACTAATTTAAACACTAAAAATACTAAATAAATATAATAAATAATTATTATTATAATCAAACAATTAAAACCACATTTATTTAGTTTTATTTATATCAGAAGTGAGCAATGTAAAAGAATGGTCTTTAAAAACACATTGAAAACTGTTGTACCTCTCGGGCACTTACATAAGTGACCCTGGACCACAAAAGAGAATAAATTAATGCATAAATCATAAATTATATTTTAAACAAAATTTATAAACAATAAATAAGCTTTCCATTGATGTCCTAGGATAGGACAGTATTTGGCATCAACTATTTGAAAATCTGAAATCTAAGGGTGCAAAAAAATCAAAATATTGAGAAAATCGCCTTTAAAGTTGCCAAAATGAAGTTCTTAGCCATGCATAAATTACGTTTTGATATATTTAGCCTACGATAGGAAATTTACAAAATATCTTCATGGAACATAATCTTTACTTAATATCTTAGAAAAATTAATGATTTTAATCAATACAATGTAAAGTTTTTTTGTTTTTGTTTTGTTTTTTTGTGGTCCAGGGTTAAATATTTGTTTTTATTAATAAAATTATTTTAAGAAAATTAAATATGACACTGTCCTGCTGAATTGTCTGCACAATGCGCATGCGCAGTTTGAATAGAGAAGCTAGCTACACGCGAGGCCTGGCAACAGCATATGCTCTTCTTTCCTTATTCCTAATGTCTTGGTAATTTAAATAATATCTTAAATCTGAGGGGAAACAACAAACCAAACGAATATGGAGATCGGAACTGAGATCAGCAAGAAAATAAGGGTAAGCCGTTTACAATGCGTAGCTTTCAGCACAGTTTAGCGTGCTAGCTAACAAACAGCTGGGTTTAAAACGAATGTTTACTGTTAAGTACCTAACGTTAACTCGGTGCTTGCATTTCATTATGGGCATTTCTGTTTAAATGTGTTTGGAGTGCTTTTTTAATACAGTAAATAGTTTGTTTCGTTTATTGTTGTTTGTTTGGATATCAGTGATCTTCACTAAAGTACCATAGTAATCTCTAAAGGACGTTGGGAATACCTTGTATATGCTGTTATATGAGCTTTCAGTGCCATGATGTATTCTAAAGTGCCATGTGATTGTCATCCAATGCCATTATCAGTACTATTTTGTAAAGGTTAAAGGTAGTAGTTAGTGTTTGTATGTTAAGTAGTCATGTATCAGTCTATAACAATGTAATTTCTTTCATTTTTTCCAGTCTGCTATCAAAGGAAAGTTGCAGGAGCTTGGCGCTTATGTGGGTAAGAGCTTCCAACACACATGCATCATCTATTTTTGTTAACTGCGGTGTGTTTTTATCAGTTTTTTTGTGTGTTTGCTTTAGCAGAAAGTAACAGGAAAGTCGTGTCATTTGCAAAACAGGAAGTTCAGCAAACTATATACAGAATTTGATCAAAGTGGCACTTACAGCTGGTGAAAAACTGCAGTTGCAGTTCTTGCACCTTGGCTGGCTTTAGAGAAACATTTGCATTGCAAAGTGTTTGCAGCACAGCTGTATACAATACAATATTGTGAAATGTACAATTACAATAGCTTAAACATGTTACATATTAAAGGTTGTATCAGCGATTTCTAGCCTGAAACATAAAGTGTCAAATTCAGCTGAGCTTTCTTCACGATCCGCTCGCTGCCTGCCCCATAAATTGTCTGTGAAAAAACCGCGTCTCTCTGGTCAGCCTAGGGTCCGAGATATGCCAAAAAAACAATCAGCACTACCAACCTTTCCACAGATAAACAAACAGTGTCCACAACACCAATCCCCTGACGCTGATTGGTTGGAACACTGTTTGTTTATCTGTGGAAAGGTTGGTAGTGCCGATTGTTTTTTTGGCATATCTCGGACCCTAGGCTGACCAGAGAGACGCGTTTTTTTCACAGACAATTTATGGGGCAGGCAGCGAGCGGATCGTGAAGAAAGGTCAGCTGAAATTGACACTTTATGTTTTAGGCTAGAAATCGCTGATACAACCTTTAACATGTAAAATGAGTAGCATGAAATAAAATTTAAGGAATAGGCTTAGTTCACTCAAAAATTAACATTTGCTGAAAATGTACTCACCCTCGGGCTTTCCAAGATATAGATAAGTTTGTTTCTTCATAAGAACAGATTTGTTTAAAAGTAGAATTCCATCACTTGCTCACCAATGCATCCTCTGGAATGGGTGCCGTCATAATGACAGTCCGAACAGCTGATAAAAACATCACAAGCAATTCACACCACTCCAGTCCATCACTTAACATCTTGTGAAAAGCTGGAGTGACCAATATTAAGGTTATAGGACTCATATTTTAGCCTGAAGCAATGGTTCTAAAGTTAAAAACTTCTAAATGATGGATTTGTTTCTTACAAACACACAACTTTTCACTTCACAAGATGTTAATTAATGGACTAGAGTGGTGTGGATCATTAAGACGGCACCCATTCACTCCAACGTGTCTGATGATACATTTTTCCAAATCTGATGAAGAAACAAACTTGAAAAAACATCTTGGATGGACTGAGGGTGAATGGTGAAGTTTTATAAGCTGTACAAGCAGCTAATATATTTAAACAAATATAATTAATTATACAAATTTAAATTCGAAGTAAGTTCTTCTGTCCACATGCACATCTAAATGATGTCGTATTGTAATCAGGATCTCTATTAAATTATTTCTGCATTAATATGATGGTTCACTGGCCATGCTCAGATCAGATTAAACATGTTACCGTGTGTCTCTGTCAGACGAGGAGCTTCCGGATTACATCATGGTCATGGTGGCCAATAAGAAGAACCCGAAGCAGATGGCAGACGACCTGTCTTTGTTTCTAGGCAACAATACCATCAAGTTCACCGTATGGTAAGTGAAAGTCTTCCTTTATCCTTCTATCTGCATTGTGATGTTTGTGGTTGGTAAGATTATTTAATGTTTTTGAAAGAATCTTTTCTGCTCATCAAGGCTGCATTATTTAAAAAAAAAAAATACAATAAAAGTAGTAAGATTGTGAAATATTATTACTATTTATATAAACTGTTTTGTATTTTTAATATTTTTACATTTTAACTTATTCCAGTAATGCAAAGCTGAATTTTCAGCATCATTACTTCAGGCTTTAGTCTCACGTGATCCTTTAGAAATCATTCTAATATGCTGATTTGCTGCTCAAGAAACATTTATTATTTTCTGATGATAACAGTTGTGGTACAATTAAGTAAATGCTCTTTGTGTGTGTTATAGGTTACATGGTGTTCTGGATAAGCTACGATCGGTTGCAGTTGGTATGTTTCATGTTTACAGTCACATTGTGACTTTTTGCATCCTATAGTGCATAATTTTGCTTTAACTATTTTTGCTTTTAATATTACAATTATTAATAACAACTCAGAGTAGTGATTAAACAGTGCATTATATTGAGACCTAATGACCTACAGCATGTATTTCTATAATTTGTTTTAAAATAATTTAGTTGTGTCCTTTAGTCGTTTGTTTATTAGGTTATGTTTTATTTGAAGTGAAGAGCAGAAGCAGGAGATGAAGTAATGATGGTAAAAAGGAGCAGAGTTTATTGAATAGTCTTATTTGTGTATGTCTCAATGCTCAGACTTCATCTAAAGAACACCAATCCAGACTTGTTAACAACAATACCCTATAAACCTTGAGTTTCCAGAAACATTCCCTCTTATCTCTTATTCATGAAGACAAACAGCCCTTGAAACCACACAGTCATTAGACTAAACAACGGAAAAAATATATAAAAAACAACTACAATATAATACAATATAAATGACTAATCTTGTAATGAATCAATGAAATGGATATATAAATGACTGTAATGATTTTTTATAAATGATTATATGATTAAATGGAATAATAAAATGATTAAAGGAAAAGTTCACAAAAATGTACAGATAATGCACTCACCCCCTTGTCATCTAAGATGTTCATGTCTTACTTCAGTCGTAAAGAGAGAGTAAAATATTTAGGGATTTTTCTCCATAAAGTGGACTTCTATGGTGCCCAGAGTTTAAATGCGGCTTGAAACGATCCCAGCTGAGGAAGAAGGGTCTAATTTAGTGAAATAATAGATTATTTATTTTAAATTACAATTTATATACTTTTTAACCTCAGACGCTCGTCTTGTCTTGTTAAAAAAACTCCCATCTTATTTTCTCCTTTAACTTCAAAATCGCCCTACATCGCTGTTTTACCTTTTTTGTTAAAGGAGTAGTTCACTTTTAGAACAACAATTTACAGATAATTTACTCACCCCCTTGTCATCCAAGATGTTTATGTCTTTTTTTCTTCAGTCGTCAAGAAATTATGTTTTTTGAGATAAACATTTCTGGATATTTCTCCATATAATGGACTTAAACGGTGCCCCGTTTTTTGAATCTTCAAAATGCCGTTTAAATGCAGCTTCAAATGGCTGTACCGAAACGTTCGGTCATTTTCTTAGAAAAATATTTTTTTTTTGTAGAACGCGCACTACAAGCCCTAGTACTGGACGAGTTTCAGTGCTTAAAAGGTATGTAAAAATATATTTTTTCTAAGAAAATGACCGAACGTTTTGGTAGACAAGACCCTTCTTCGTCGGCTGGGATTGTTTACAGCCATTTGAAGCTGCATTTAAACTGCAATTAAACGGCATTTTGAAGATTAAAAAATCCATTATATGGAGAAATTTCCAGAAATGTTTAGCTCAAAAAACATAATTTCTTGACGACTGAAGAAAAAAAGACTATATCTTGGATGACAGGGGGGTGAGTAAATGATCTGTCAATTGTTGTTCTGAAAGTGGACTACTCCTTTAAGGTTGTTTGATCTTCTTTGCAATATTAACTTTGCAAACACTGGGTTGGTACTTCTGCAGCGATGTAGGATGATTTTTAAATGATTTTTGAAGTTGAGGGTGAAAATGAGATGGTAGTTTTTCAACATAACCTCACTGTCTTGAACCAGAAAAAAACGGTTGAGACAGAGCAAGACAAGATGAGCGTTTGAGGTTAAAAAGTATGTAAATTGTAATTATAATCAAAAAATAACTGATCGTTTTGCTAGATAAGACCTCAGCTGGGATCGTTTACAACTGCATTTGGGATCGCTTGAAGCCGCATTTAAACTGCATTTTGGAAGTTCAATCTCAGGGCACTATAGAAGTCCACTATATGGAGAAAAAGCCTGAAATGTTTTCCTGAAAAAACAACATTTCTTTACGACTGAAGAAAGAAAGACATGAACATCTTGAATGACAAGTGGGTGAAACATCACCTGTAAATTTTTGTTCTGGAAGTCAAGTTCTCCTTTAAATGATTATAAATGAATGAAGAATTAAAAAAAGAGAAAGTAAAACACAACACAAATGTATGGTTGTTCTCTTAAAGCAAAACACACACAGTTGCATTTGAAGATCCTCAGATCCAGTTTACCAATATTCCTATTAATTTTGCAGAGCCCACATCTCTCCATCCATCTGTTCTTCACTCAGAGACCAGCATCCCAGCAGAAAACAACAGGAGGGGGGCGGAGCCTCGTGCTCTCGCCGTTTCCAGCTCGCGCTCTGATAAGCTGGAGGGACGTGTCTCAAGCTCCGCCCATGAGAACCGCACCAGGTATTTAATTCCCATGAGTATGAGTGGATCACATGAGTATCCCGTGAATATGAGCTAAGTACAGCAAATTTGACTTAGAGTTCACCTAAAAATAAACAAAATTACTCACCCTCATGTCGTTCCAAACCCGTAAGACCTTTGTTCATCTTCAGAACACAAATTAAGATATTTTTGGTGAAATCTGAGAGCTTTCTTTACATAGACAGCAGTGGAACCAAAACATTCAAGGTCCAGAAAGGTAGTAAGGACAATCGATTAAAATAGTCCATGTGACATCAGTGGTTTAACTGTAATGTTATGAAGCTACGAGAATATTTTTTGTGCGCAAAGAAAACTAAAAAAACGACTTTATTCACAGGAGTACCACTCTTGTGGTATAATGATGCAAAGTCATTATTATTGTTTTCTCTGCACACAAAATATTCTCGTAGCTTCATAACATTATAGTTAAACCACTGATGTCACATGGACAATTTTACTGAGGTCCTTATCAGTGTTGGGGAAAGTTACTTTTAAAAGTAATGCGTTACAATATTGAGTTACTCCCTAAAAAAGTAACTTATTACATTACTTTTTATGGAAAGTAATGTTACGTTACTTTTGCGTTACTTTTTAAATCTGGGCAGGGCTTGCTTGTTTGTTTTAATATAAAAAGTTCTACTTTTGGCAAATGTAAAAGCCTTTTCACACCAAAAGCCGCAGGCTTAGAGAAAAGTAAATTCGCGTCTGTACAGTAGACCGCAGAAGAAAAAATGTCAACTCTTCAGCAATAAAAAAAGGAAAACAAATGTTAGATTATCTTGAGTAATTTTTGCTTATTAGTATGGATGAATTGGATCATCGAAGGTCGGCAGCAAAGACATCGGTTAATAAAATCGGATTAAAAACATAAAGGATATTTGTATTATTTAACATTTAATTATTGCAGGTTTTTATTCATTTTGAGCAATACTTTATCTGTTTTTTGAGTGAGATGAATTAATGCATGTTTACATTTATTCTAGAACTAAGGTAACATCTTACTCATGATTTCTCTCAACAAGGGGACTGGAGAGCTTTTAATCAATAAATGGGGGGAAAAGTAACTGGCATTACTTATTTAAAAAAGTAACTCAGATATTTTCTTGTCAATTAAAAAGTAATGTGTTACTTTACTAGTTACTTGGAAAAAGTAATATTATTTTGCTTAACTTGCGTTACTTGTAATGCGCCCAACACTGGTCCTTACTACCTTTCTGGCTCTTGAACGCGACGGTGGCGTTACTGTTTATGCAGGATCAGAAAGCTCTCGGGTTTCATCAAAAATATCTTTATAATATATAATATATTTGTGTTTCCGAAGCTGAATAAGGGTCTCACAGGTTTGAAACAACATGAGGGTGAGTAATTAATGACAGAAGCTCATCAGTTTTTGGTTTATCTAGCAGGAGAGGCTCTTCTGAAAGGCTCTCCAGACTCACATCCACTGTCAAACCACTGATGGAGGCGTCGGCAGAAGCTGTGATTGACATCAAGCCCGATCTGGACGATGACCTCATTGGCTACGACCCTCTGGAGCAGAGCTTGCCATCTCGGGCTTTATACAGTCGCCCGATTGCGGACAGGCCACGGCCGGCGGTGGAGTCTTTAAGACAGTCTGCAGGCGCTTACAGGTCGTCAGATGTCACGAGAGGTCAGGAAAGGTCAGGCTCCAGCCATGGCCGCAGCTACAGGAGCTCAGCGGAGAGCAGCAGGGTGAGTGAATTTTGATTTATTGTGAAAGCATAAGTTCAGTCCGTGATGCCATAGCTCATCGACTCATTGAATGTCACTTCTCTGGCAGGAATTATCTCGGAAACGAAAGGCGCCTGTGGCCAGTTCAGTAGTTCGGGTTCACAGAGGTCATGAGCGCGGACAGGAGAGTGATGATCTGAATGAGGAGGAGGATGAAGACGAAGAGGAGTATGGACTTGCCAGTAAAGTGTCTCTGCCATCGAAACCTGAACGCAAGTATGTCCCTCTCTGAAATAATGGAAAAGAGATTTTTGAAGTATGGTTATTAATAATTGTTAACTTCTACCAGATTAATTTGGTGTTTGTGTGTTTCACAGGCCTTCCCTTCCACCAGCCAAACAAGCCAACAAAAATCTCATCCTCAAAGCAATCTCAGAAGCTCAGGAATCCATCAACAAGACTACTACATACACAGGTTCAACATATGCATTTACTATTAGAATTAATAGTAACAGTTGATTTAACAGTGTGGTTGCAGTTGAGGTCAAAAGTTTACATAAACCTTGCAGAATCTGCAAAAGGTTAATTATTTTACCAAAATAAGAGGGGTCATACAAAATGCATGTTATTTTTTTTTTTATCTAGTACTGACCTGAATAAGATATTTCACATAAGGCGTTTCCACAAGAAAAAAATAATAACCCTGTTTAAAAGTTTACATAGACTTTATTCATAATACTGTGTTAATGATACATTAAGAGCCAGGGGTGTAAACTTTTGAACAGAATAGAGATGTGTACATTTTTCTTATTTTGTTTGAATATCATACTTTTTTTCATTTAGTACTGCTCTTCAGAAGCTACAGAAGATACTTACATATTTCTCAGAAGACAAAATAAGTTAAAATTGCCCTGATCTTCAAATTCAAAAAGTTTTCACCCCCAGCTCTTAATGCATTTTTTCCTCTGAAGCATCAGTGAACCTTTGAACTTTAATGTGTCCCTTGTTTGTCCTGAACACCTAAACTGCCCACTGTTCTTCAGAAAAGTCCTTCAGGTCCCACAAATTTGGTTTTACAGCATTTTTGTGTATTTGATTTTGAACCCTTTCCAACAATCACTGTATGATTTTGAGATCCATCTTTTCACACTGAGGACACTGAGGGACTCATATGCAACTATTACAGAAGGTTCAAACATTCTTTGATGGAAAGACGATGCATTAAGAGCCGGGGGGTTCAAATACACAAAAATGCTGTGTCAAAATAAGAAAAAATCTCCATTGTGTTCAAAAGTTTACACCCCCCAGCTCTTAATGCATGTTGTTTTTTTTGTTTGCTTTTTTTCATCTAATATGTCCATTTTGTTTTAGCTTTATTTCAATTAACAGAATTTTTTTTAATAGTATTAGTTTTAGTTAATTATAATAACCCTGGTTTTTATATTCTCACGTCCAGTTCCGCCGCGTCAGATGGTTCCTGTAGCGCCACGGACACGTTCGGCAAGTGATGAGATGAATAATGCTGCAATCCGATTGGTCCAGGAGCACCTGCACGCGCTCACGCCCCAGGACACGCTGCACAACAGTGAGTGTCTGTTGCTTAAAGAAATATTGTGTTGACAGAAGGAACATGAAATCAAAAAAACTTTTGGAATTTTTTTTTCCCGTTTTGCAGCACAATCCATAGCTTTAGCATCTCGTCTGCAGTTGGAGCTTCCAGAAGAGGACAGTCGAGAGCAGCTCAGTGATTACCGTGAGGAATATCAAATAATTTTGACCTTTGACAGCAAAGACCATCTTTGTTGTACTATGGAAATTGTTTAGTCACATTCTGTGATGCTCGGTAGTCTCATATAGCCAGACCTTTGACTAAACACACACTTATAAAGGAGGAGACCATCTGATTAACATGTAAAACAACTAACTGTTTAGTTATCTAAATATACACTATCATTCAAAGAATCTTGGGGGGAAAAAAATAAAAATATTAATTAGCACAGTTGTTATCAACATTTACAATAATAAATGTTTCTTGAACAGCAGATCAGCATATTAGAATGATTTCTGAAGGATCATGTGACACTGAAGACTGGCGTAATGATGCTGAAAATTCAGCTTTGATCACAGAAATAAATTACATTTTAAAATATATTCAGATAGAAAACAGTTATTTTAAATTATAAAAATATTTCACAATATTACTACTTTTACTGTATTTTTTTTTAACAAATAAATGCAAATTTTATTGAGCGTGCAACTTCTTTTAAAAACGTTTGACCAGTAGTGTTCTTACTCAGATTTGTGTTTTTATTTTGTAATTCAGAGCTGCAGGTTTTAGAGGCGACGAGACTCAACGCTCTGGACACACGTTCATTCATCATGAGGAAGCCGGAGCTTGAACAGACTCCACCAGTCAGGAGCAGGCTTGGTGCTGTCAATCAAACCGAAGACCCGCCCATCGCATCCCGAATGGTGCAGGCCAGGTATGGCAGACAGTTTTCAACCAAAAACATGTTAAGGGCTATGTTTTTATGTATAAACACTAACATGCAGAAGTTTTTAAACTGTAAGATTTTTAATGGGGTTTTTTTTTTAAGTCTCTTCTGCACACATAGTACAGCAAAAACAGTAAAATTTTGAAATATTTTAACTATTTAAAATAACTGTTTTCTATTTAAATATATTTAAAAATGTAATTTATTCCTGTGATTAAAGCTATATTTTCAGTGTCATTACTCCAGTCTTCAGTGTTACATGAAGAAATTTTTTTATTATTATAATCAATATTTAAAACAGCTGAGTACATTTTTTTTTTTTTCAGGATAGATCTTTCTTTGAATAGAAAGATCCAAAGATCAGCATTTATCTGAAATAAAAAGCTTTTGTAACCTTATACAATATACCATTCAAAAGCTTAGAGTCAGTATAATTTTTTTTCTGAACGCAAGAAATTATAGAAATTAATACTTTTATTTAGCAAGGATGTTTTAAATTGATTATAAGTTATGATAAATACATTTATAATGTTACAAAAAATTCTATTTTAGATAAATGCTGTTCTTCTGAACTTTCTATTCATCACAGAAACCTGAAAAAAATCTACTCCGCTGTTTTCAACATAATAATAATAATAGCTTTGAAATCATTTAGGAATAAGTTACATTTTAAAATATATTTAAATAGAAAGCAGTTATTTTAAATAATACAAAAATTTCATTTTTACTGTTTTTACTGTACTTTGAATCAAATAAATGCAGGCTTGGTGAGCAGAAGGGGCTTCTTCAAAAACATAAATCTTACTCTTTAAAAACTTTTGACTGGTAGTGTATGTTTGAAAGAAGTCTTAAGCTCATCAAGGCTTGTTAATTGGATAAAAAATACAGTAAAAACAGTAATATTATGAAATATTATTATTATTATTATTTACAATAACTGTTTTCTATTTGAATATATTTTAAGATGTAATTTTTTCCTGTGATGCAAAGCTGTATTTTCAGCATCATTACTTCAGTCTTCAGTATCTCATGCTCTTCCTCTACAGAGAGAGAGCGGAGATCGGGGAAGCAGCGAGTCCAAAGTTCATCGTGACATTAGATGGAGTTCCCAGTCCGTTAGCAAACCGCACAGATCAGGAGATGGAGCCTGAGGACGAGTTTAATACGACCCCTGACCTTCCAGTAAATAACGGACCCAAACCTGCCGTCCACCTCAGACTCGGCACTGACTTTGTAAACACTGGTGGTAAGACAAAGGACCTCATGTATATGTATATATGTAACCATACAGTTGTTTTTCTGGAAAATATTCCTGAAGATTTCTTACAGATTTCCTCTGCTCACCCTTATTCTATTAGATGAGGTGGAAGACATGGACGTAGAGCCGGTTCAGGCTAAACGACAGAAACTTCCAGAACGCTGCAAGTTTTGGCCTGCGTGCAAGACTGGAGACGATTGTCTGTACCATCATCCCAACTCACAGTGCAAGTAAGAACATATGTTGCCAGTCCATGACTGAACAAACTCACACTATATAAATCCCACTTAACACACAACAACCAGCAACTGGTTTTAGTCTTTTTACTTTCATTATTTTTATTCTATTCTGTTTATTAACTTGTTTATTTTAAATTTTTTGTGACTTAGACTAGTCCGTTGTTGGTTGTTTTATTTCCCTTTTTATTCTATTCTGTTTTATTCTATTTGTTGTTTTTCTTTTATTTACTTTTCCTTTTTTGAAACTTACAAAAATGGTCAACAACTGACTAGTGTTTTTTTTTATATATTCTATTTTATTTAATTGATAATTTTTCTTTTTTGTATCATGTAAATATTTTTAACTTACTATTCTTTTCTATTCTATTTTATTTAATTACTTTTGATTTATTTATTTTTATTAATGAAATGGAAAAAAAGATAATCAGTTCTTTTTAAGTTACAAAAAAGGAAAAGTAAAAAAAATAATAAAATAGGAAAAGAAAACAGATAAGTTGTTGGTTTTTATTAGTTACAAAAATAATAAATAATAAAATAAATCAATAAATAGAAGAGAATGAAAAAAGACAGTTTTATTCTGTTTATTGATTTATTATTTACTTTCCTTTTTTGTAACTTTTTTATGTTCTATTCTATTTCAGTTGTTTTTATTATATTGTATAATAAAATGTATTATGTGTAATAAATTATATTTATTTTTCTTTTTTGTAACATGTAAGAACCAACTGCTGATTATTTTTTTCTATTCTGTTTAAATTACTTTTAATTACTTTTCCTTTTTTTAACTTTGACTGCTTTTCTTTTTTCATTCTAAGTCAAAAGGCTTAATGCATTTTAAAGAAAAAAAACGACAAATCGGTTGTTGATTTTTATAAGTTACAAAAAGGAAACGGAAATAAAAAAATAAATCACTAAATAGAATAGAATGAATAAAGAAAATCTGTTGTTCATTTTATTCTATTTATTGATTGATTTTTTTCTTTTTGTAATTATAAAAACCTCTTTTTTTTTTTTTTTACTTTTTTTTTAATTTTACTCTCTTTTTTTCCTTTTATTGTAAGCTATGACCAACAGTTGACTAGTCTGTTTCTGTTTTATTTTATTCTAATTATTTATTTATTTTTCACTTTAAATGTAGCATGTTTTTTCCCCTCCTGATATTATCGTGCTCCTGAAAATGAACAATTCATAATAAATTGATCATTTAAGACGTATCTTCCTATACTCATATGTAGTGATGCATATGATGTAAATATTTAGTTGTTTGTGATTCTGTTGCAGAATGTTTCCCAACTGTAAATTTGGCAACAAGTGTCTGTTCATTCATCCAAACTGTAAGTTTGATGCCAAGTGCTCCAAAGCAGACTGTCCATTCACACACGTCAGCCGCAGACTCAACAGCAACCCTACAAGAGCAGGTGTGTAAAACAAAGATCCAGTACATTGGAATGTGTTATAAACAGCCGCTGACATTTGACCTGTGACCTCTGACCCTGCAGAACCAGCTCCAACCAGCACCGTGTGCCATTTCTTCCCAGAGTGTAAAAAGCTGGAGTGTCCGTTCTACCACCCCAAAGTAAGCATTAAATCATACAGTTATGTTTAAGTTGAGTTTTAACAATGTCAAAATCTTATAAAGAGTTTTAATAACACAGTTTGTTTGTTTTTTGCAGCCGTGTAGATTTGCAGCACAGTGTAAGCGAGCAGGCTGTACTTTCTACCATCCAACTGTGGCTGTACCACCCAGAAGTGCTCTGAAATGGACCAAAACACAGAGCAGGTACCACAAACTCACTCACAGCTGCAATAACGCTTATGAAATGTACTTGTGAATCAAACTCCTGCTGAACAGCGGTTATCTGTTTCTTTTTCAACAGTTGAGAAACTCTCAAGTGAATGATCACAGCCAAGCTGCAGCGTTTCTACGGTTCATGTAGAGTCTCTTCTGATCATTTTTGTTGTGCTTTTAAGTTGTTGTTTTTTTCTGACTAATTTTTAAAACAAATTATGAGTTTTATAAATTGCAAGTTTCTGTAAGCTGTTTACAGAATATCTTTGGTGTATTAAATGTCAACAATACACACAAACACACACGAATGTTGTTTTTACTCAGTAGATTAAATATTCACAATTCATCTTGAAAGCCAAAGATTATTTATTTTCCAGTCTAGAGTTCATGATCTTCAGGGTGGTAAAGTTCGCTCATCAAACGGTAAATGTACGACGGAGCATTTCCACCGATGTTTGAGATGAACAGAGTGATGAGCTCTGGAGGAACGTAGTCGAATACCGGACAGTGAGCGTTGACCTTAGACAAGATCTCACCTGGAAACACAAAACAAATTCATGACATATGTTGCTCACCATCTTTAACTACTAATACATAAAAGTAAAACTAGTTTGTGTAAAGCAGAATTACACCAGTGTCCATGTAGATGTTCCTTCATCAGAACAGATTTGGTTTCTTTGTAGTGAATGGGTGCCGTCAGAATGAGCTGATAAAAACATCACAATAACCCAGAAGTAATCCACACCACTCCAGTCTGTCAATTAATATCTTTAAACGTTGTTTCTTGCTAAAATATGAGTCAGTTTTTCACAAGATGTTAATTGATGGACTGGAGTGGTGTAGCCTGGGCGTCCCCATGCTGCCTTCCGCGCAGCGCGATTTTATTCACGCTGGAAGGTAGCATGGAAACCATGGACCAAATTTTCACCTCAGATAGGGAACCAATCACAGAACTGGGAGGGAGCAGCAAGACGATGACGCCTTCTATGCGACTCACCGAAGCAGTTTGTTTATAACTATGGATCCAGCATGGCAGCAAGTTATCATTCGATGCAGCCGTTCACATGTCGCGCCTAAAAACGCGTGGAAAACGCTAGGCGCCTCGCTTTTTCCTTTCCAAACCGCTCTGTGGCTTGCGCATGGAAAACGCGAGCGCGTCGCAACCGCGTCGCTTCCATTATGCGCGCGCATACCGCGCGTCTACATTTGAAATAACGAACTTTAGCGCGCAAAAGACGCGACATGTGAACGGCCCCTTAGAACACTAAGTAGTTTAGAACGCAAGTTTATTTTGAAAAAAGAGCAACTTTTGGCGTTAAACCATCGCTCTGTATACGTCATCCGGTATGATTGAAACGATTGGCTATGAGCTACGCACAGGCGCATTTGATAGACATTCGTAGCGCCCAATAAACGGCTCTGGGCATTGGTAAACCACGCCTCAAATACGAGAAAATGAACATGTGGTTCCCAGACCACGAATCATGACGAAGTCATAACGTGGTCTGGCGTAAGCCAGGCTAGGAGTGGTGTGGATTTTGTAATGTTTTTATCAGCTCTCTCATTCTGACGGCACCCATTCACTGCAAATGATCCATTGGTGAGCAAGTGATGTGTTTCTCCAAATCTCTTCTGATTAGGGGTGGGGGATATGGCAAAAATATCACCTTTTTTTTTTTTTTTTTTTTAGAAATATCACTATTTTATCACAATTCTTTGTCATGTTGGTTTTACTATTTTGCAAGTTGTCTGAGCAGTTTCCCTATTTTAAAACCAAAGCCTTACAAGGTAACAAAATATAAAATAAAAAGAATGGCAGATGTTTAGGCTAAACTGGGTGAAGATAAAATTGTCATTTTTTAAATCTTTGTTATGAAAAAAATAAAGAGACTACATGTTACAAATACACATAATATACAAATAAAACAAATTTTCAGGTACAGTAGGAGTATTTAATAGAGGTTTAGGACACCATCTGAGTATTTTTTTTGGTGAACTGTCTCTTTAATGACAATCGGCAGCATGTTTAGTTCTGTCACTTTAATGTCTACAGGCGTGCGTCCGTTTTTCTCTCAGCGGTTTACTTTTACTTTAGACATAACCAATTGTGTTTATATGTAATCCTTGTGTGTTTTTGACAGTATTAGCAAACCAGATGCGAAAAATAGCTTAGTCCAATAATCAGACGCTGTTTGACAGGCTTTTAGCGCGCGCGCGCTTCAGGTGTACGCGCTTATGAACCGCGTGCCAGAACAGCGCGCGGACGAAATAACGTTATTTACTGGCAAGGCTTTAAATCACATGGAAATAATGTACTTTTGTGATTGCGAATACGAATTAAGTACAGTGTACAGTATATTAGGACTGAGGCAAGCTGTAGCACTATACTACGATATTTTTTCAAAAGCAGATCGTAGAAACATTTTTATAGTTCACGAAGAAAAATAGTCATATCGCACACCCTACTTCTGATGAGAAAGAAAAGAAAATCTCAAACAACTCTTAACTTAAACCTTTAATTGTGCAAGTTTAAAGTTGTAAATCATAAAAAGGAGTAAAATGTTGCTGTGTGACGTTACCTTCAGTAAAGGGAAGCACTTCGTGTGGAGAAACAAATTTATGAAACGTATCCTCTTCGTTAGGAAACTACAACGACAAAGATGCAAGGTAAACATCAAATACAACATCTTTAAAGAAGTAGTTCACTTCTAGAACAAAAATTTACAGGTAATTTACTCACCCCCTTGTCATCCAAGATGTTCATGTCTTTCTTTCTTCAGTCGTAAAGAAATTATGTTTCTTGAGGAAAACATTTCAGGAATGTTCTCCATATAGTGGACTTCGATGGTGCTCGTGAGTTTGAACTTCCAAAATGCAGTTTAAATGCAGCTTCAAAGGGGTCTAAATGATCCCTGCTGAGAAAGAAGGGTCTTATCTAGCAAACAAAATTACAGTTTATATACTTTTTAACCTCAAATGCTCGTCTTGTCTAGCTCTGCGACGTACTCCGGTCGAAAAACTCCCATCTCATTTTCTCCAAACTTAAAACCATCCTACATTGCTGTTTTACCTTTTTTTGAAAAGGGCATTTGACATTCTTTGCACATTTACTTTGTAAACACTGGGTCAGTACTTCAGCAGCGATGTAGGATGATTTTAAAGTTGGAAGAGAAAATGAGATGGGAGTTTTTCAACATACCCTAAATATATTGACCTGGATTACAGAGTACGCATGAACATCGCAGAGCTAGACAAGATGAGCATTTGAGCTCAAAAAGTATATAAATTGACATTTGAGAAAATAACCGATTATTTCACTAGATAAGACCCTTCTTCCTCGGCTGGGGTCATTTAGAGCCCTTTGAAGTGGCATTTAAACTGCATTTTGGAAGTTCAAACTCAAGGACACCGTTGAAGTCCACTATATGGACGTCAACATTCCTGAAATGTTGAACATTATTTCAAGAAACATTATTTCTTTACGACTGAAGAAAATAAGACATGAACATCTTGGATGACAAGGGGGTGAGTACATAATCTGTAAATTTATGTTCTGGAAGTGAACTTCTCCTTTAATACTGACATTAATTGTACTAAATCATGAAAGTGTGATTGTTTGAGGCGTTGGATACCTGCGGCGAGAGCTTGAACATGGGAGCGCAGACGATGAGAGGAGTCGAATGATGTTTGGCAGCTAGCGCCAGTGTGTGTATGCCGTTAACTGCCCGCAGGCCCCCGTTAGCCAGGACCGTCTGTGTGCCGACGATTACCTGAACAACACATGCAAGTGATTCAATCAGGTATTTATCGCACTCCAACCGGTCATCGTAAATTAGAGTCTGTGCATGACTAACATGAAACAAAACCAATGTTTTAAAACGGGATAATTCATCTATTCTGAATATTAAATCAGTGCATCAGGCACCAATTCGTTAGTTCACCTTGTTGACTCTTGACATTACAGCGAAAATGGCCGCGTCTGGGATGACCGTCGTCTCAATATCTTCTTTGCAAAGACTTGTGGCCATTTCATGCCCCTGATGGACAAAAAAAGTTTAAGTTTAGTCAAGTTAATTTAAAGGATTTTAAAATTTATAACACCACTAAATACACTTGCTTAAACTAAAACAAATATGAAGTTAAACTCTTAAAGCTTTCATAAAACACTTAGAATATACACTACCAGTCAAAAGTTTTTGAATAGTAAGATTTTTAATGTTTTTTTTAAGAAGTGTCTTCTGCTCACCAAGACTGTATTTATTTGATCCAAAATACAGCAAAAACTATTACAAAAAGCAAAACTATTAACATTTTTTTTTTATTATAATTTGTTTCTGTGATCAAAGCTGAGTTTTCAGCATCATTACTCCAGTTTTTTATTCAGTCTTTGATGAATAGAAAGATCTAATGATCAGCATATATCTGAAATAAAAAGCTTTTGTAACATTAAATACTATACCATTCAAAAGCTTGGAGTCAGTATAACTTTTTTTTTTTTTTGGAAAAAAAATATAGAAGGATAGAAGAATCCTTTAAATTGGCCAAAAGTGATGATAAAGACATTTATAATGTTACAAAATATTTCCATTTCAGATAAATGCTGTTCTTCTGAACTTTCTAGTCATCAAAGAAACCTGAAAAAAAATCTACTCAGCTGTTTTGTAAAAATGTAGCTTTGAAATCACAGGAATAAATTCAATTTTAAAATATATTCAAATAGAAATCAGTTATTTTAAATAGTAAAAATATTACTGTTTTTGCTGTACTTCAGATCACTGTTACTTGTTATTATTCTCTTCTTTCAAGAGCTGCTTTACTAAAAATACAATGGATACAAATATGTACTCACTTGACAGAAGGGTGCACACTCTGCAACGATGACGTGAAATTTGCGTTTCCTCGCTGCGTCTTTCAGGAAAGCTTCCACTGTCCTAGAGCGGCCGATGGTCATAATGACCTCATTGGAGTGGATGTGTTCCAGCGCCTGCATGGAGATGTTGTCTGTTGTGCCCTCTAAAAACCACAGGCATATTTAGCATTACACAAATATGTGACCCTGGACCACAAAATTAAAAAAATGTATTTATATAATTCATTTGCAGATCTGGTTTGTTAGGATAGGACAATATTTGGCTGAGATAGAACTATTTGAAAATCTAGAATCTGAGCGTGCAAAAAAATAAAAACAGGAAAATCAGAAAATGTAAATTTTGATATATTTACAACAGAAAATAAACAAAACATCTTAATAGAACACAATCTTTACTTAATATATTGATGATTTTAGACATAACATAAAAAATTATCATTTTGACTCATACAATATATTTTTTGGCTATTGCTAAATATACTTGTGCTACTCAAGACTGGTTTTGTGGTCCAGCCAGGGTCATATATAAAAATGGGATGCTAGATAAAGACATCTGTGGATTCTCACCCAGTTCTGTCAGCAGCTCATTGATGGCTTCAATGACATTGGCTTTGAGATGAGCAAAGTGCTGTCTGAAGTTGTCTTCACTGGATCCTCCAGAGGTCAAAAGCTTGTGCAGAGACTCCTGCTGATCTGTTTCTTCACTGCTTCCTCTAGACCTGAGGAGAGACGCATGATATCCAGATAGTTCTGTCATTATTTACTCAATATCATGTCCCAAAACCTGCTAATACGTGTCAGTTTTAAAACCTTAAAGTTACATTAACGTAACTGTTGGCTCTTTAGCGGTTTAAGCATAAAACTGCGCGTAACTTGCGGAGGAATACTGTTTTCGTCTTTACGCTAAAGTTGTGCTTCGGCTCCGCTATTAAGCGCGGATGAATCTGATGGCTTGAGGAGCGCGCTCCCGCGCTGTGCTCATGATTATTAGTAATAATCTCTTTATCAGTCACTAATAACATCAAACCCAACGAATAACGAAAAAAACATGGCTATCCAGACCATACGTCTTATAAGGAGGTAAGTAGCTTATATTCCGCTGTTTTGACTTGTTAAAATCAGTTGTTTGTTTTAAAACAGCGTGACAGAAGTTTGGCAACTCAGACGATAACAATATCCTTTACATTTCGTATCAGATAACGATGGAAATTATAACTTAAAAAGAGTATTTCTAGGCAAATAGACCTAAATAGTAAATTATTTAGAGATTCTGATGGCAAACTAACATTGACATTGTTTAGTAAAGCCAGATGTGAAACTATACAAACTATATACTATCGAGATGTCGATTCGTGTATTTTACGGGTAATGTCGTTTAAAAGGGAAATATTCAGGCATTCAAAGTTGTTTGGATGAAAATGGCTCCCTCTAGTGGACAACATTAGTATTACAAACCTCATCTGTCATTCAGGCTAAGACAATGCTGAAATTTGATTGGCTGGTGTGTTTGTTCCTTTCACTGAATGATATTTAAAGAAAACCAGTCATAAGGGTCTTTTTATTGAGATTTATAAATCATCTGAAAGCTGAATAAATAAGCTTTTCATTGATGCATATGGTTTGTTAGGATAGGATAATATTCCAGAAAATCTGGAATCTGAGGGTACAAAAAAAAAAAAAATCAAAATACTGAGAAAATCACCTTTACAGTTGTCCAAATGAAGTTCTTAGCAATGCATACTAATCAAAAATTACAATTTGATATATTTACGGTAGGAAATTTACAAAAAATCTTGATTGAACATTCATCCTTACTTAATATCTTAGTGTTATGTGGCATAAAAGAAGAAAAATCAATCATTTTGACCCATACAATGTATTTTTAGCTATTGCTACAAATATACCTATGCTACTTAAAACTGGTTTTGTGGTCCAGGGTCACAAATGTTAGCTTGTGTACCAAAGATGGTGAATACTAGGTTTCATCTTTATGGATTATACAGTTTTCATTTACTTGTTTAAGTTTAATATGTTAGTGGTAGAGAAGAGGGAATGAAATTATAAGGGCGAATTCGGAGTGTCTCACCTTGCATATTCTTCTCGGATGATCTTCAGCACCCTGCGGACCATGTTACCGACGGTGGTCTCAGACGGCTGTGCTGCTGTCATCCGCCTGCCCTCCTTCCGTATGATTTCCATCAGCTCACCTGAAAAAAAAAAACACCTGAAACTTCAAGATCCTAAAAACTAGAGGGTGTCAAACTGGGATCTACCCCATGAGGGCACAAGGAAGTGCTAGGGGGTCAGTATGGAACATTTGAGAAAAACAGAAAAAAAAAAATGGTAAAGATAAATAAAAGAAAAAACATTAAAATGATTATTAATTATTAAAATAATAACTATATAATAATAATTATTATAGATATATGTGCAATAAAAAATAGATAAAATAAATATTAATAAATGATGAAAATATATTAAAATAATTATTAAAATATAAACCAATAAACAAAACACCTTAAATAAATTAAAGGTAAATTAAAAAATAATAAAATATGGTATTAAATTAACATTTGGATTAAAAAATGAAAAATATATTAAAATAATAAAATTATATGAAAACAATTTATAAAACAAAATAAAAATTAAATTAAAATAAAATTAATATAAACATAAAATTGATATAAAAATAATGATTTTTTTACTTAACAAATAAACAATACATATAAAAGTACAGTACTTTAATAAGTAGGAAAAAAAGGTAATTCATGAAAAAATTATGTAACTTAATAGGAAAATAAAATACATTATTAAAATACATACATTAATACATAAATAGATTGAAATAATTAAAATAAAAACAAAGCAAAAAAATACTTAAAATAAATAAAGTGTAAATTAAAGTAAAATAATATGGTATTAAAATAAATAACATGCAGACTAAAAATGAAAGATATATCAAAAGAATACAATTACAACAATTTACAAAACTAAATAAAAAGGATATTAAAATAAAACTTATATTTAAATTAAAATTATAAACATATATTGAAATAAATATTGAAAATAGTTGATTACAACTATTAAATTTAATAAAGTTTTTTTTTTACAAATAAACATTACATATAACAATACAGTACTTTAATAAATATAAGTAACTACTGAAAAAACAGTAACTTAATAGGAACATAAAATACATTAATAAACAATGACAATAGATTCAAATAATAATAGAACAAAATAAATAAAATATAGATTAAAATAATATGGTATTAAAATAAATGTTTACATTAAAATACTTAAACAATACATACAACAGTATGTACTTTAATAAGTAGAAAAAAAACTTGGGGCAACCGATGAAAAAAAAAACTATGTAACTTAATAGGAAAATAATAGAATAACATTTATATTTTATAATCATTTTTCACAGTATAAACTCGATCTTTTATATTTGGAATATAAAATATATGAAAGACTGAAAAGCTCTGCTGTAAACACAGTCGCATGTGCCACTAAACAATCAGGCACAGGGAATGATGTAACTCTAGTCTTATATCAAGCAATACAGGACGAGCATCTGGACACTGCGCTCGGGTTCTAATTTAGAACAGCGGACAGCGCTCGGGTTCTGATCCGATCTCGAGTTCTTACTCACCGGCGTTGCCCCAGCGGGCCTGCGCGGTGATTCTGCGGAGCAAAGCGGTCGTTTCTCGGGCAGTTTCCGCGGAGCCCCGGAGGGATCCTGCCCCGCTGCCGCAGCGCTTCAGCTCGGACAGAAACGACTCGATGCGTTCAGACAGATCCGTCTCTTTATCCGCTCCTGGCATTTTCACTGGTGTCTCAGTAAAGCGTTGATCCTAAACAAATTTCTCCTGACAGCTTGACCACTCACGGAACCAGACAGAAACCTCCTCCGGGTCATGAATCCAGCTCTTCTTCTGTTATTTAACAGCGATGAGGGCTGTCTTGTAACAGCCCCACCAACCGTCCGTCCATATCAACACTCAACTCAAGTATTTTCTGTAATGCTGTTGAGGAGATGTAAAAACCCAAGAAGTAGCCTATTAAAATATGTTGCATAATGCACTGTATATTACTTAGCATTTTTATACACTACCAGTCAAAGATTTTTAATGTTTTTTTTATGCCTGCATTTATTTGATCCAAAATACAGCAAAAACAAAAATATTGTGAAATATTTTTACTATTTAAAATAACTACTTTTTATTTTAATATATTTTAAAATGTAATTTATTCCTGTGATCAAAGTTACATTTTCAGCATCATGTGACATGATCCTTCAGAAATTATTCTAATATGTTTTGATTTGCTGTTCAAGAAACATTTTTATTATTATCATTATCAATATTTAAAGCAGTTGAATACATTTTTTTTTTCAAGATTCTTTGATGAATAGAAAGATCCAAAGATCAGCATTTATCTGAAATAAAAAGCTTTTGTAACATTATAAACTATACCATTCAAAAGCTTGGAGTCAGTATTTATTTATTAATTTTAGGAAAGAAATTATAAAAAGTAATAAATATTTATTTATTAAGGATGCTTTGAATTGATCAAAAGTGATTTATAGACATGTATAATGTTTCAAAAGATTTCTATTTCAGATAAATGCTGTTCTTCTGAACTTTCTATTCATCAAAGAAACTTGAAACAAATCTACTCAGCTGTTTTCAACATAATTAAAAATATTTTTTTGAGAAGCAAATCAGAATATTAGAATGAGTTCTCAAGGAGGTTAAAAATTCTTAAAATCAGGAATAAATAGATTTTAAAATTCAAAAAAATTCAAATAGAAAACAGTTGTTTTAAATAGGAAAATATTTAAATATTAAATATTATTAAATGCTTTACTTTGGATCAAATAAATGCATGCTTGGTGAGCAGAAGAGACTTCTTTAAAAAAAAAAAAAATAAATCTCACTGTTCAAAAGCTTTTGACTGGTAGTGTATATGCAATAGTTCTTAGGCTCACCATCAATGTATTTTTTTTTTTATTATTACAATTTAAAACAACTGATTTTTATTTGACTGTATTTTAAAATGTATTTATTCCTGTGATGTAAAGCTGAATTTTCAGCATCATTACTCCAGTCTTCAGTGTCACGTTCATTCAGAAATCATTTTAATTGTTTTTACTTAAAAAAAAACATATTCATCCTTATATTAATTAAAATAACTTGCTGCATGTAAATTTAATCATTTCCACTTAGAAGCCTTTTAAAATATTATACAAAGTTAAAATATTTAGGATTTTCAGATTCTCTCAGATGATAATGACTAAATTAGTTAATAACTCACAAACACTCAAAATACTTTACTAACAATTTTTATTGAATGACAAGCCAATTATATTTCAGAAATCCACTTTCACCAAAATTAATCAATCAAAAACATTGCTGTTGAAAACGATCGAACACTGGAGCAAAAAAAAAAATTAAACCACTGGCAGCAAATAATAATAATCTGATCCAAACCTTCCACCCTGGACATGTGTAACCACTATTCCATAAAAGCATTTGTAAAGAAGAGAAAGTGAAAAATCAAAGTCTAGTTTGATCCGTCAAACACGGGTAGATCGTATAACAAATCAAACCACTAAAGACAGAGCAGCGATGGCATTTATGCACCTTTAACCTCAGGCCCACTGCTGGAGTTCTGTTGGATTGAACATTTATTCAGTCTGCGGAGAAACTACCAACTAACAATCAACAAATAAAGACTTTAATCACAGATGAACACTTTCCCTTAGTAAGCGAACTAAAAAGAGATGCTGCCCCACAAAATAAAACAGCTTAAAAATTAGTACATTTCTCAAAGTCAGAATGATATATGACAGCGCTGATGTGCGATCGCTCTCTCTTCACTTGCAGTGAGTGGGACTTCATTTTGATAAAATGGCTTTGCATTACCAAACATAAGTCTTTATAGAAATAATACAGACAGCTAAACACATCAGTCGTGAGAAACAATCATTCTATCCTTCCAAATAATATGCGGAACCGATTACAGTAATTAACACACACACTCACACACATTCAATGACCACAAAGTTTCTCTCACAGGAGCGTATCGTTTATCAGTTGTAGGGGCTTGTGCTGTCATTTAGTATAAATACAAGAAAACAAAGCAACAGAATTGAAAAACTGGGTGTTTTTTTTTTCTCCAAATGATACTGAACAAGCTTGTATCAAAAATGTACACGCACTGAAAGACAATTTGGCCGCCAAGCATCAATCGCTTCCCAGAGAATTCCCTGATGCACGTCCACTCCCGATAAACTTCAGGTCACCCGCGGCGAGCGGAATAAATCGCCGAGGCAAAGCAAAATGTCAGGGGCCGGAGGTTCTGATGTCAGGAAGAAGTTCTGGGTCCCTGATTGTTCAGGCAGATTTTTACTCAATCAGCTTCTTGGCCTTGAAGAAGCGCCGCAGGTAGAAGACCTGCCACGTGGCCAGACCGATCAGACAGCACATGGAGAAGATGCTGAAGTACAGCACACGCGTGTTGGTGGACTCTGCAAAACACAACACAACGTCAGAGCTTGTGTTGATTCTTTTATCAGCTTAGAGCTGGAATTAAACTTCAGTGGGAGGTTTTTGTAGGTTCTTACCATTGGTATCTCTCATCTCCTCCTCTCTCTTCTTCATATAGGCAAAGTCATTGACAATAGACTCAGAAAGATCCTCCAGCCGACGGAGCTCCACCTCCAGGGGCTTTAGTTTCTCCACCTTGGCAATCTGAGCAAATGAAGAATAATAACTTTAGACTGATTAACCAATCAAACTAGCCTTTGCAAATCTGCCTGTAATAGTAGGTGTAGATCAAGGGTGCCCAACCCTGTTCCTGGAGATCTACCTACCTGCAGACTTTAGCTCCAGCCCTGCTCCAACACAGCTGTCTGTAATTATCAAGTGCTACCTAAGAGATTAATTAGCTGGTTCAGGTGTGTTTGATTAGAGTTGAAGCTACACTTTGTAGGACGGTAGATCTCCAGGAACAGGGTTGGGCACCCCTGGTGTAGATAATCTCCAAATGCAATGGAAAGTACTGTTCTATGAGTCAGTATGGTTTGTTTTTTTAAAGAAAGTACTACTTTTATTGAGCAAGGATGCATTAAATTGAGCAAAAGTGAGTGTTAAGACATTTAGAATATAAAATATTTCTAATATATATATTAGTTTTTTTTTTTACTTAATAGTCAAAGAAACCTATAAAAATATATTATGTTCTATAAAATCTTAACTCTTTCCAACATTGATAAGAATAAGAAATGTTTCTTGATCAGGATTAGTAATAGTGAACCCATGATTCATTTTCTTAAGGGATTTGTATTTGTGTATACATTCTTTTTTTCTTTGTTTTGTTTTTTTTATACTTGTACTGCCTTAATGGTTTGATGTTTTCTACTGTTTAGGGAAAAAAATCTGAAAAAAGGATTCGCAAAATCACTCTGAAATCCTGATCTGAAACAAATGATTCGCCATAAGCGCTCCAAAGTCTCGAACTGAATCAAATGATTTGTGAACCATCATTTCATATCAGGACTCAGAGATCATTTGATTTAGATCGGAACGGGTTTGTGAATCATTTCGCAAATTGGATTTGAATCATTCAATTCGGAAAATATTCATGATACGCGCTCCGAAGTTGAATGATTCGTGAACCATTATTTCGGTTCAGGACTCTCAGAGTGGATCATGAATCATTTGATTTAGATCAGAACTTCATACCGTGTATCGAGTATCATTTGATTTGAATCACTCAATTTGCGAAATTATTCACGAACCTGTTCGCATCTAAATCAGATGATTCAAGATCCACGCCCCGAAGTTTCAATTTGAATAATGATTTGCGAACCATCATTTCAGATCAGGACTTGAAGCGCAGATCGCAAATCATTTGATTTAGATCAGAACTTCAAATCGTGTATCATGAACCATTTGATTCGACTCATTCAATTCGTGAAATGATTCACGAACCAGTTACAATCTAAATCAAATTATTTGCGATACACACTCTGAAATCCTGATCTGAATCAAATTATTCCGATCCATGGCTTGCGATCGATGGTTTGAAGTCCCGATCTAAGACAAATGATTCATGAATCCTGTCCGAAGTCCCAATCTAAATCAAATGATTTGTGATACACAATTACATTGAAGCACTTTATTAAAGTGAATCATTTTGCGCCACAATGGTTTAACTGATTCAGAGTTTCAAAAAGCTTAATTTCACACATCACAATGTGCTGTTTAAAATTAACTAATTTAAAAATTAATGGCTATTTTAATTTGATCTGTTTTTTTGCAAGTGAATCACTTGAAATTTGAATCAGAGCAGTTCCAGCATAAATGACTCAAATGATTCAGTTCGTATGATCCTTTTTTCATGTCTTCATCCATGTTTACACAACATTTTCAGTACTACTGCTGGCTTAGCTCACTAGTTTTATGACATTAATAAGCGAAAAGAATATGATGTTTATGATGTGTCATTGAAAAAATGTAACACTTATTTCATAAAAAAAATCGTCTTGTAATAATTTAAGCAAATTTCAAGTACCTCTTCAGGAATATTGCTATTTTCAAAGGTTTTCCGGTCCTTAAATTTTAAAAAGCACCTTGTACAAACCCTGGATCATGTGATACTAAAGATTGGAATTATGATTATGAAAATTCAGCTTTGCATTACAGGAATAATTTACATTTTGATCAAATAAATGCATCCTTGGTGAGTATAAGAGACTTCTTTAAAATAAAAATACTGACCCTTAACTTTTGAGAAACTGAGAGAAACTATTAAGCATGAGAAAACAATGCAAACAAACCTCTTCGTAATTTTTGGCCTCAACACCGTGCTTCATGTCCAAGTTGACCTGTTGGTCAGGGACTCTTCCAATTCCTAAACCGAAGAGAAATGTCAAAATAAAATGAATTTTAAATATATATGTGTATTGAAGCTGATTCAGTATCATATTTGTATTTATCTACCATCATAGTATCATTTTAAGCTGAACATATGTCAGCCAATGTGCTATGTTTTGGTCAAAAAGTCTGCAGATGTGTCAAAACACTCACCCATAGGTGACTTGCTCTCGAAGCACACCTCAAACATATCATAGTCCTCTGTGGTGAAGGCAAATTTGCCTTTGGTTGCATCTTCTTTCACATAAAGAATGTGTCCGGAGGAGTCTGTGATCTAACATGGTCACAATATTGGATATTCGGTAAAAAGCCAAGCAGATAAACATGTGAAACAGCACGTGTTTATTAAAATGAAAGCCATATTTTATATAACACTGATCAGTAATGTTTATTATATCTCAATCCATATACATTTTCTCTGTATGCAAGTGTTGAAGTAAGACTGACGTGTTACAACTAGACTGAATGAGATATGAGGGAAATACACGAACTACATGCACATTTATCCTTCACACGCTTTATCCTTCTGAATAAAGACGTAACTTCCTTTACATGATTATATGATTAATTTTACCAGCTGAATGTTATAAAAACGAACTAAATTGAATCATTAAATCACCGTCCAACCAGGAAGCGCCATGTAGCACTAACATAAGGCCTAGCGTTAAAACTCACAGAACCGCTACAATCACCACGAATTAACTAAAAACTTCAATAAAACGTAATGTAATAGCTGTTTACAACTGTGTCGGCTGTTTGTGCGAATATTTAAATCGTTAATCCGGTGGATGTGTGGCGTGACGTCACCTTCAGGTTGGTTTTCGTGTTGGGCTGCTCGCTGATCTCGTATTCTCCGGTAACGAGCACGTCTTTATGGATCTCCTCTCGTAGACACTTTCTGCTGCGCACCGGCAGGTAGAATGAGATTGACACGACGGACTGAACCACAAACAACAGTGAGAGCGAGAGCGAAAGCACACGGAACCGCGCCATGACGAGCTGATCGCTCCACTACTGCAGGCCCGGGTCGAGCTGCGCACTGCGCCTGCGCTCTGAATCCGCGCATGCGTACTGTCTCTGCGATTCTCTGTGAGTGTAGAGCGCCCGCTTGTGGAGACGCAGGGAGTAACCCAGACCTCCATAAACACGTTGCACATGTACAAAAATGTTTGAATCTTTTACTTTTGAGACATTAACTGTATATTTTTGTTGGGTGCCAGCACATATCGGGATAATAGGGAATGAAACAGCTGATAAATTAGCAAAAGAGGCATTAAAGAAAAACGTGGTGTAAGTTAAAGTACCTTTGGATAGAAGTGAAATAAAATCAGTGATTAATAGGAAATTAATACAAAGATGGGAAAATAGCAGAACAGGTAGGAGGTTTTATAGTATTGAGAAATCAGTAGGGGAAAAAAGTACAGTTTTTTGGAAGAAGTAATGATATCTAGATTATGAATGGGACATACAGGATTAAACTCAACATTAGCATTAATGGGGAAGCATGAAAGTGGGATGTGTAACAAATGTGGTATTTTAGAAACAGTTGAGCATGTGCTTTTTAATTGTGGTAAATATGATGGTCAACGTGTCTTTTTAATAGTTTTAAAAATAGGCCAGTGAGCGTTGTGGATCTACTTTAAGTGACAATCAGATATATAGGGGTTATAGAGAGAGAGAGAGAGAGAGAGAGAGAGAGAGAGAGAGAGAGAGAGAGAGGTTACAGGTCTATGTTACAGGATATAGAAATATAGGGTCTGAGGGTGAAGAAGTGTATGGTGCTTCTTTCTGCCTTAAAGGCTGAGGAGCCCAGTGTGGAAGTTGGAGGGGTTGAACATGCAGCGTCAGCTGAAGCCTGGGCTCTGATCCTTTGGGGTGGATCGCTTCAAGTTTTTGTTGTTGTTGTTGTTGTTGTTTTAAGGAAGAAAAAAAGAGACAGAAAACAAAACAATACAGATTCATCACCCAGGTAGATAAAATATTCAGTAGGTGGCGGTAATGCTCCTATGGAGTGAACGGCCACACAACTAGAAGAAGAAGACTTTTGAGACATTTTATACATTCTAAAGCAATTAATGTCCGAAATTAACCATCACTTAGGGTAAAATACCCATATTACGTGACAAAATGCAATTCAGCTTGTGGGGGCACAATGATACTCATGTGAAGTTCGTTTTTGTGTATGTTTTTAACACCTCTGGGCCCAGTTTTTCAAAAAATTGAATCTGGATCAAATTGGTCCGGATTTGGAAATCCCTTGTTTTGCTATCCAGGATTAACTGATCCATCTTACATTTATGACAGTTTTTTAAAAGGAACATTGGGTTGGATCACTGTGATCCAAATACCAAATTTCAGGATTACCAAATCCTGTTTACCAGAGCCTTAAATGGAACCAACAGTGTAGTCTACTGGCTTAGCAAAGAACAACAGGTAGGCAAAATACCAGTGGCCACAAATAGCCATTGTTTGTTTAAATTGTTTTAATTTTAATTTAAATGTCTTAACTACTTGCAAGTGCAACCCAAGGTGGCATGCAACATAATCCTTGCATGCATTGTTTTGCATAACATTGCAACTAGGCGTCATGTCCCTCTTGATGACAATTTTGATGAATCTGAGACTGATGTAGAACCAGAACAGCCACCAATGTACTTACATAATGAAGGACACACTGGACCTGCAATTAGATATGCAATTGTGAGAAATTACTTTTAACTAGGCTATTGAATGACTGAGTATATCTGTTGTGGTCATTGCCATTAATATACTGTATAGAGCTATGAGCAACAGTGACATTTATTTGACATCTGATAGCTTTGATATTATTTTGTTGTTGTTGTTTACCATATCTCATTAGATGTGACATGCTTCATATAGGCTTCAAATATATAGGAACCATTAAGTTTGTGATCATTCACTTAAAAAATAAAACTTTTTTTATTTTATTTGGTTCAAAAAATCACAACTGAATCCACCCTTCTGATGGGATCAGGATAATCCTGCTTTTTTGGATCAAATAGATCCCAATCTGAGTTCAAAGTTTCGAATAACCCAAATGGCAGGTTTGATCCAAATCAAATGTAAGATTGGATCACATGGTCTAATCTTAATTCAAAATCCCTCTTTTACTTTTGAAAAACCCATTTCCAAGATTTGATCCAATCCGTGATCCAAAATCCCACTGGATTACTTTTGAAAAACTGGGCCCTGGTCTATTTTATTCTATTCTATTCTAATTTAGGTATATATGTGGATGGATTTACAGCCTCAGCAGTTACTGTAGTGGCTTAGCTGTCAGATATGGTTTCACTGTGAGGTGAGTTTGTTGAATTAAGTGTTTTTTAATAGAAAAAAGACTCAAATCAACGTTGAAAACATGCACTGTGACACAACTGACTTTATGATATTGTGACTTGTGATTTATTAACAACTTGTTTAATAGGCAAACGCATGAATATTCAAATTTAGATTTCCTTTTCATTAATGAATTCAGTTGACTTATTCACCTTATTTTTCCTGTAAGAGTGAATAAGTCAACTTGTAAATTGAGTGTGTCTGGCTTCTGGTCTCATCCGCTTCCAGTTATTTTCCTGCTTGATGCTGAAAACTGGTGTGTCATACCATATTATTTTAATGTATATGATTATGAATGTTACTGCACTTCCTTAGTGTTTTCGTTATTTCCCTCTATATGAACCGAAGTCTAAAACACATTACCAGAAAACGGCTTGCTTCTGCATTAAAAAATAAGGTGGATATTCATAAATGGACAAAAGCTGTATGTGTATTCTGGTTAGAAAAGTGTCCTCATCAAGGTAGAAACACCCCTAGAAATATAATATCTTTATATTTTCATATTTTGTTGCACTATATTTTTGGTCTCCATGTAAGAGGTTATGCCATTGACACAATCAATCTGCTCAGGTAACTTTGGTCAACTAATTTGGTTAAGACAGACCAATTAAGTACTCAGATCTACATTTGTTTGGAGATTACTTTATTACTGAAAATTAGAGTAATAAGTCCTTGCTTTAAAGCCAATCAGGTTAAATATTCACAAACCGCTGCTGAAAAAACAGCTAAAACCAGCCTAAACTGGTTGGCTGGTCTTAACTGGTTTAATCTGGACGTAGTTGGTTTTAGCTGGTCTCCCAGCCTGGTCAAGCTGGTTTTAGCTGGTTGTTCCAGCTGGTCTCCCAGCCTGACAAGCTAAGACCAGCCTAACCAGCTAAGGAAGTGGCCAAAACCCTTCTAAAATCAGCCTGCTGACCAGCTATGATCAGCTAAGACCAGGCTAGATGACCAGCTAAAACCAGCCAACCAGCTTAGGCTGGTTTTAGCAATTTTTTTCAGCAGGGAAGTTCCGATTTGAATCAAATGATTCGCAAACCGGCTCTGAAGTCCCCATCTGAATCAGATGATTCGTGATGCGTGCTACAGAGTCCCGATCGGAATTAAATGATTCATGATACGCACTTTGAAATCGCGATCTGGATCAAATAATTTTTTTATACGCTTCGAAACAGTAAATCATTTTGCAGCGCAATGATTAATTCCCGAAGAATCAAATCAAAGAATCAAATGATTTGTGATACACTCCGAAGTCCTGATCTGAATCAAATGATTCGCAGACCCGCTCCAAAGTCCTGATATGAATCAAATGATTCATGAACCCGCTCTGAGTTTCTGATCTAAATCAAAAGATTTGCAATCCCGCTCCAAAGTTCCAATCTCAATCAAATGATTTACGAACCCACTCCGAAGTCCCAATATGAATCAAATGATTCACAAACATGCTCTAAAGTTCCGATCTAAATCAGACGATTGGCAATAACTCTGAAGTTTCTGATCTAAATCACATAATTCGCGATAAGCGCTAAGAAAGTCTCGATCTAAATCAAATGATTTGCGAACCCGCTCCGAAGTCCCGATATGAATCAAATGATTCACGTACCCGCTCTAAAGTTCCGATCTAAATCAAATTATTCGCAATAAGCGTCCCAATGTCCCAATCTAAATCAAACTATTCATGAACCCGCTCTGAAGTCCCGATCTGAATCAGATGATTTGTGATGCATGCTCCAAAGTCCCAATCGGAATCAAATGATTCACGATACGCACTTTGAAAACGCAATCTGAATCAAATGATTTGCGATACGCTTCGAAACAGTAAATCATTTTGCAGCGCAATGGTTTAACTGATTTAGAGTTTTGAAAAGCTCCGTTTTACACATACATGCTTTTTAAAACCATTACAAGCCATGTTGAAATTTGAAAATGAATGGCTCTCTTTGAACTGTTTTTTGCTAGGGAATAGCTTGAAATGATCGAAGTCCTGAGTTTGAATCAAAAGATTCAAAAAGAGTCAAATCAAAGAATCAAATTATTTGCGATCTCGCTCCAAATGTTTCACAAACCTGCTCCAAAGTTCCGATCTAAATCAGATGATTCTCAATAAGTGCTCTAAAGTTTCTGATCTAAATCATATGATTCATGTTAAGCGCTATGAAGTTCCAATCTAAATCAAATTATTTGAAATAAGAGCTCCGAAGTCTCAATCTAAATCAAATGATTCATGAACCCACTCCGTAGTCCTGATCTGAATCAAATGATTCAAGATACACATTTTGAAATCCTGATCCATTTTACACGTACATGCTTTTTAAAACCATTAAAAGCCATGTCGAAATACAAAATTTAATGGCTCTCTTTGAACTGTTTTTTTGCTAGAGAATAGCTTGTAATTATCAAAGTCATGAGTTTGAATCAATAGATTCACAAACCCGCTTAATTCCCAAAGAATCAAATCAAAGAATCAAATGATTTGCAAACCCGCTCCAAATTCCCAAACTGAATCAAATGATTCACAAACCCACTCTGAATTTCCGATCTGAATTAAAAGATTTGCGATGCCGCTCCGAAGTCCCAATATGAATCAAATGATTCACAAACCTGCTCCGAAATTCAGATCTAAATAAGATGATTCAAATTAAGCACTCTGAAGTTTCTAATCTAAATCAAATGATTCGCGATAAGTGCTCTGAAGTCCTGATCTGAATCAAATGATTCATGAATCTGCTCCAAAGTTTCAATCTAAATCAAATGATTCGCAATAAGCGCCCCGAAGTCCCAATCTAAATCAAAAGATTCATGAACCCACTCTATAGTCCCGATCTAAATCAAATGATTCAAGATTCACGCTTTTAAATCCTGATCTAAATCAAATGATTCGCAATAAGCTTCAAAAATAATTTTTCGAAAAGAGTTTCGAAAAGCTCAGTTTTACACGTCACTACGTGCTTTTTAAAACCATTACAAGCCATTTCAAAATTTGAAAATTAATGTCTCTCTTTGAATTGTTTTTTTCTAGTGAATAGCTTAAACCAGTGGTTCTTGAACCTGTCCTGGAGTACCCCCAGCCCTGCACATTTTGCATGTCTCCCTCATCTATCACATCTGATTCAACTCGTCAGCTCATTAGCGGAGACTGCAAGACCTGACGTGGGTGTGTCAGATATAGGGAGACATACACATACAAAGTGTGCAGTGCTGGGGGTACTTCATGGACAGGTTTGAAAATCACTGGCTTAAACTAAATGATCGAAGTCATGAGTTTGAGTTTGAATCAGTTTGTGTTCCTTTGCTTTTCCTGCCTTCAACACTGACAATACTTCAGTACTACTACTGGCTTAGCTCACTAGTTTTATGAGATTAACTGAAATAAGCATCAAAAATATGATGTTTGCAAATAAAATATTGATATTTCTATTCAAAAGACTGCTTTTCACAACTAAGACGTCCAACACATATATAACTTATTCAGGTGAAATAACTACTGAAAAGCTGCACCTTTAAATGCATGCAATTTTGTTCATTATGATCGAGTTTCTATCTTACTTAACTATATTTTTAAAATTTAAAATGGCAAAATTTACAGATTGTGCTGTAAATATGATCTCTTTTACTGTGTTTTCTGGCATAATCTGGCAACCATGGCTACCAGGTCTTTTTTTTTTTTTTTTTTTTTTTTTTACAGTGTAGGCTTTGTGGACTTTAGATCATGTGTGACGTCATGCAATTATATGCAGACAGCTGCTCATATTTATTACTGTATATGATCACTAGGTGAAAGGTTGCCCGGCGTAAAAAAAAAAAGTGACATCTCCCTTCTATCAGTATGTAGTAGTGACCCTATAACAGTTTTTATAAATGTGTCTAAATCTAAACAATCCACCACTCGTTTCGTGCCTTAGTTTTGGTAATTATCTGCCAGATGATGTAGAAAATGGCGGCGGTCCAACAGCGTATCTCTATCCGTGAGGGAGCAGTGCATTATGGTCTATCTTTAGCCTGGATTCTCTCTGCCTTTTTTCCCTTTTCTTCAGCTTATTTTCCTCTGCTCTCCAGCATACGTTGCCTGTCTGTTTCCTCCCCTGGGCTGCAGCATCGACGCAGGTTGGCGTCACCGTGTGCTAATTTTACTGCTGTCGATGCTGATGGTGAAGGCAGCGCACCTGCTATTTCTGTCTCTGCCTCTCTCTGGGGTCTGCCAATTGTATTAATAGACAGGGAATTATTACATACTACGTGATTCCACGTCAGGGCCACTATCTCTCTGACTGGCTGTGTCTGCTGTTAGAGATACAAAGCGGTAGTTTTGAGCATGCAGTAGTCTTTTGGAATTGCATTTTGTTCTGTCAGTATCTTTCTATTCCTCATTTTAATAGCAACTGACTGAATTTAACAGCAAATCAGCATGACAAGGGAGGAAAGGGAAGACGATCCTCACGTTCTTGAGGCTCAAAAGTCACTTATTGTTAAGTGTGCAACCGCGATAAGCATGAAACGGGAAGGAAGTGACCCAGGCGTAATGCTGTGGTTTCGTCACAGTCTCTTACGCACTTGAACAACATCATTTCCTCTGTAATATCTTATGGCAGCAATATACTGTAGATAAACCAATGCAAGCTAATCACAAGGGCTCTGGTTATTGGTTCAAATGAATCTTGACACATTTAGGGTTTATTTAGGTCCACAATTTGATCATCAAATACACACAGAATCATAGTTTAAACATTACTAGGAAAGCTTAATGCCTCATCCATTATTAAGGTGTGGTTTGAATCATATAGTTCATTCTTAGGTCAAAACATGACCATAAAAAGATTGTGAAACTTACTATAGTCTACCTGAATTTACTAGTTACTGCCGTTCAAAATTTGAGTTGGTGCGATATATTATTTTTAATGTTTTTAAAAGTCACACGAGATGGCATTTATTTTATCAAAAATAGAGCAAAATCTGTACAGTTATAATATTTGTGACCATGAACAACAAAACCAGTTATAAGTAGCACGGTTATGGGCCAAAATTATACATTTTTCTTTAATGCCAAAAATCATTTAGGTATTAGGTAAAGATCATGTTTATAAAGAAATGTTGCACATTTCCTACCGTAAATATATAACTTAATTTTTTGATTAGTAATATGCATTGCCAAGAACTTCTTTTGGACAACTTCCCAACTATGCCAAAAAATCTTTAGGATTTTAAGTAAAGATCATGTGTCATGAAGATATTTTGTACATTTCCTACCATAAATATATCAAAACTTAATTGTTGATTAGTAATATGCATTGCTAAGAATTTCTTTTGGACAACTTTAAAGGCCATTTTCTCAATATTTTTAATTTTTGCACCCTCAGATTCCAGATTTTCAAATAGTTGTATCTCGGCCAAAAACCAGACATCTACAGAACACTTATTTATTCAGCTTTGAAAGGATGTATAAATTTCAATTTTTTAAAAATGGACCCTTATGACTGGTTTTGTGCTCAAGGGTCAAATTAATATACTGGTTTTGTATTTAACTTTTTTGTATTTTGATTTATTTGTAATTTATAAATGTCTTTAGTGTCACTTTTGATCAATTAGTGCATCCTTGCCAAATAAAAATTCATTTAACAAACACAGTGAGCTCAGACGAACACAAACAAATCATTTTTGGTACATTTAATATTTATTGTTTCTAGTTTTGCAAACAATTCGCAAGTTCACATTTCGGTACAAAAATAAAAATCCCATAAATAAAACAGACTACGTTTTCACAGAAAACTTCATACTTGGACGTTAGACCATTTAATGCAATGGTTAGGCAGCACACATTGGAGTAAATAAATTCACACATTCAGAAATCAACCGTAAAGGCAAAACATATCAGTCTCTATTGCTCAGAAACACACTAATACAACAATTCAAATCTAGCACCAGTAAACTAAAGAGAAAAACTATATTATTAGTTTAACTTAACATTAACTAGATAATTAATGCAAAAATCAGTTAATCCATGCTTATCTTGCTACATTTGGCAGGCATGTATGGTTGAGATAAATATAGGAAGCAATAACGATTGCTTAATAGAGTCAGTTCCATAGCCCTGCAATACCATTTTTAATATCAAGTCGTGTGTCAGAAATTGAAATGTCTCTAGTGAAGTCTTAAAGAGTGAGGAGGGTTGGCGAATTCAAGGAGTCGGATGATTGGTCATTGCTGCTGCTGCCCCGCCGATGCACAGGCCCGCAAGTGGGGAAGACGTCGTTTTCTGGATAGGTGAACATAAAGGAAGACGTATATGTGGTGCAGGCCGGGGTGCAGGTGACGACAGGCGTGCAAAGGGGCTCCAGGTCGTTGTTAGCCGGCGTGTAGAGTGGCTCCCAGTCTTGAGCGTACAGAGAGCTAGACAGGTCCACGTCGGGCACAGAGCGAGCCGTCTCCAGCTCGGCTTTGGCCAGGAGCTCCAGAGACTCCTCCAGGGTGGGCTCCAGATCTGAGATCCTCACCGTGGTGGAGCTGAAGCTGTCGGTGCAGGCCGTGCCGGAGAATAGCGAGCTGCTGGAAGAGGTCGTAACTGGTACGCTTACTGTGGAGGCCAGTGAGGTAGTGACGCTGTGGATTTCGGGAACCGAAGAGGCGGGGATGGGGGAGACGGAGCTGGCGGATGTCTCGTTGGGGATCTTGCAGATGGGTTTGTGTGCGGCGAGGATGAACTCTAACCTCTCTTTCTCTTTAAGCAGGTTGGCAATGTCATTTTGGAGGGCAGATTTTTCATCCTCGAGTTGGTCAGTTTCCTGTTTTAGAAAAGCAGAAATAACGTTAGGTTGACAGACACTAAGCATTAACTGTTGTAATATTCTATATAAAGCATTTTCACAAAAATCTGCGAAATACTTACAGCTTGCAGCGTGTCAGTGAGCTCCCGTCTTCGGTTGCGGCATTTTGCCGCAGCCATCTTATTTCGCTCCCGACGGACTCTTTTCTTCTCCTCCTCCTCTGGAGAAATCTGTGAAAGCAATAACATGGAGTTTTTACTTTCTGAACTGTGCAAATTAATAAACACATACATCAGATGCACTAGCTGACAGATCAGATCATTATAAAACTAATTGAATGCATTGTTTACCTGCTCAACTCTAGCTCTCTTGTTGGGGTTTGGAGACTTGGTTCCACTGACCCTCATTTTAGGGTAAAGGTTTGGGTTGTAAGATTGAGCTCCGCCGTTGGAGGGCGCCACAGATGAAATCATGGGCTGAACCATCCACTGCAGGTCCGGGCATGAAGAGATCGCGGTGACGGTTGGCACGAAAGAGGCACTTGAGACACTCAGGTCTGTGAACTCCTACAATGCAAATAGAGAACCATTTAATATATGGCAGGTATTGTGTATTATTAAAAATAAAATAATGTTTTAAAAAAATACATATATTGTTATTTTGTATGTATATGTATAACATTACATTTACATTTTATATTAAGCTACTCATAATATAATTTAAACACTTAAGCTACAATAAATAAACTACAAAAAAAATAATCATTTTTCTAAAATACATTTAAATTAATAATGATAAAAAATTATAATCATCATAAATACCTGAGTCTGGTTGAGCGGGTAATACGCGACGCTATCGCCGCTCGGCGACGCCGTGCTGCACCGGGAAGACGCGTCACAGTCGGCGTTAAGGCTGGTAAACATCATCCTGTCAAAAGTCGAGAAGCTGTCCAGCGCTAATATATCCAGAAAGTTAAAAAGATTTCGTTCTGCTAGTTCCCTGTTCGTCTGCTGCTCTTCTCTTTGTCGGTATCCAAAGTTTGACTGCTGAGCTTCAGCGCTGGCCGACTATTTATTCTAGTCTACGACTGACGTCAAGGGAGGGCGGTGTTTCGAGCTGCCAGTGTTTGCTTAGAAACGTTGGAAAACACATCTTCGGGAGCGCGTTTTGCTGGATACGCGATTAATACTTAATTCATACACACTTATAAGTTTAATATATGACAAAATGTTTGCAAAAACGTTCATAGATAAATATTTAGAACGAAAACGGAGTGGAATACATGACGTTCCATAGCAGGGTATCCCACGACGTCATTTACCTTATATGGAATACATCCTGAAGGGGCGGAGTGCTGATGGGAAATACTCTGTGCAGTGTAGAGCATTATGTAAAGATACTTCGAGAAGACTGTATTGTTTTAATAAACAAATAGGCCTGATTTACAGCAGGGAAAAATTCGAATATCAGTTCTAATGTCGCAGTATTATAATGCAGTTAGTGTAATTAGGCCTACATTAATGCAAAACCATTTAATTCAAACTTCAGCTGCTATTTAATTACA